>NC_141031.1:4297500-4445000 GCF_052040795.2 Danio rerio
CATGATGATAACATGAGGGTCTTTAGTCTTGTCTAAGCTCTCTGCTATGAATAGTCACTAGCTGAACCACGCTAAAATCGTTAGCATCGACCTGTTCCTGAAATGATCCATAGATGGTGTCTTCTTTCCTATCATGGCTGAGAGTGACATCCGAGCCAGATTTGTCTCACTCTATTTAGTGTCTCCTTTTGGGTTCTCTTCTCCCGACTGATGATTTTTATCGCAAAAACTGTCTAAAAATATCTTATTTCAAGCCCCAAAATTGTATTGATCTTCACTGTGAAAATGCAGGGTTCCACACAATCCCTACATGTTGTCCCAACACAAATCAATGAAGTTGACTTAATTGTTTTTACAAATGTAAGTGGATTGAATATAAACTGTCAAGTTGTACCCACAAAAAAAAACTTAAAAATTGTGTTAACAAATTTTAAATAAGTAGTTTAAAGCGGAATGAACTGCTACCTTATCAAGCACGTTTTACACAGTGCCCTTACAGCTGCAACCCAACACTAGGAAACACCAAGCGGCAACCTCCTGCTCTTCTTTGGGAAGCCAATATGGAAGTAACTGAAACTGCAATTCATCAAAATTCCGCTAGTCCTGGCTCCACATAGAGCAAATTTCAATTGAGCCCACTGTTAAAATGGCCAACTTTACAGCAGAAATAAAGGTGTTTACAGCCTGGTACAAAGAGCGATTTTGGTTTCTACACTCAAAAAAATCAACTAGGCATGTATTGGATTTACAAAATAAAAATTTGTCAGATTGAAAAGAACAAATCAAGTTTACGTATGTTAAATGATTAATTCATGTTCTTTGAAACTGAATCAAGAAATAATCAAATGAATTTGATCAGAACATGTTGATTCAATGAGACTGAGACGCTTCAAATCGACAACTCTCACTCTGGAGAGTCACTTCGCACATATCAGTAGGTGGCGGTAGTGCGTTTGGATGTCACCATACGAAAACAACAAGAAGAAGTATCACCGCGTGTTTTCGGCACAGTTTGGGAATTGGTTTTCCCAAGAGCTTAAATGTTATGCATGTTATGTTGTTGGCTAAATGTTTCTTATACATTTTATATTACATATTACAATTTTGGATATTATATAACAATTTTCATCAGAATATTAAAGAAGAAATTTGTTTAAATGTGATTGGTGCCTGCTAAAGGCTATAATAAAAGAAATACATATATATATATAACATGTTTTCTGTCCTTTTTGTGTTGAATTACTAAATTTTAAATCTTGCTTCATAGTATTGAAATTTTAAAAAATGTAATTTAAACAACAGGGTGAGGCAGTGGCGCAGTGGGTAGCACGTTCGCCTCTCAGCAAGAAGGTCGCTGGGTCGCTGGTTCGAACCTTGGCTCAGTTGGCGTTTCTGTGTGGAGTTTGTATGTTCTCCATGCCTTTGCGTGGATTTCCTCCGGGTGCTCCGGTTTCCCCCAAAGACATGTGGTACAGGTGAATTGGGTATGCTAAATTGTCCGTAGTGTATGTGTGTGTGTGTGAATGTTTCCCAGATGGGTTGTGGCTGGAAGGGCATCCGCTGCGTAAAAAAAACTTGCTGGATAAGTTGGCGGTTCATTCCGCTGTGGCGACCCCGGATTAATAAAGGGACTAAGCTGAAAAGAAAATGAATAAATGAATTTAAACAACAATATTGAACAAGAAATTTACTAGCTGATTTAACAAGACATAATTTTGTTAAAGTAAAGCTTTAGTATTACATTGAGTAAAATAGAATCATTTTAATAAGAATAACACAATACAAACATTTTGAGTCAATTAGTTGCAAAGAAGTTAGACTGACATATTGAAACCATGTTTTATCTACAAATGTGCTTTGTGTTCATACAACATGTTCAAAGCAGTTCAGGTTTACTTGATTGGATTAGATGCATAAAGGGTGCCACGATTAAATCATGTTCATTCAACAAATTTTTTTTTAATTGTATAGCTAATATTACCCTTCATGACAACTGTGAGGGGGAGTTTTTTTTTTATAACTCATCTGTTTCCTTTATATTATGTTATATTAAGTTTGCATAATTAAGGGCGTGGCCACTTGAGTGACAGCTAGGTCTCGCTGGTCCCATCACTTCACTCAGCTGACTCCGGCAGATTAGCCACTGAACTCGGCATAGTCATCATATTTTTGTTCTGTTTTATGTTTCTTTACACAATCAGTCGCCTTTTGGACTTCTTACGATTATCAGATGATATTATAGATATCATTGGGTATTATTAGATTATATAATCAGATGAAATTAATCATTTGTTATAATGTACTTATTGTGTAATTACATATTACATTGTAGTTATGCTTGATTAAATACCTTCATGTAATTAATATCTGTAATTTCATTCATTATTACACTACTGACCATCCCTTACACCTTAACCTACCCTTAAATCTACCCATACCACCAAACCTGCCCTTAACCTGACCTCAAGAGCACCAGAAGTGTTCTGCAATACATTATAAACAGAACAAGTACATTGCATTTACATACTTATGCAAGTACATAGTAATAGTGGGACCGTGTATCTCTTCTTAAAAAGCTCCATGAAAACCTTATCTTGAGAAGGCTTGAGTAACGAGGCACTGTTTTGAGAGTGACCTATTTTCTTTTGCCACCTTCTCTGCCCTCTTTGATGCCCGCTGTTATCTGTGCACAAGTGAGATCGCCATCTGGGTTTAACGTCCTCCGCAGATTGAGTGTTTTCTGCTGGGTCTCTCAGCACCAAAGAGGCACAAGTGCCAACAGTGACTAAAAGATGCTTGCTTAATGGCCAGCACGGCACTGTGCCAGTGCGCTCTCTGTGGCTTTAAAGTGTTTCATAGTGGCACACACTGATGAATGTACCCACACAAACACTGACTCCTTCTCTGTTATGAAAGCTTCACGCTGCACTCTCAGATATAAAGATATGAGAGCTGTAGTTGGGGCGATATCTTTGCAAAACTGGTACTGAATTAGTCCATATTGGTCTCTTATGCCACCCTGATCATGCTTGAGTTTCAATAGTACCATTAGTGCCAATAGTACTATTTCTTGTTTGGCATGGGGTTTGCAAGAATGTTAATATTCTCATAACAACGCGCATTCATGAAACAACGCGACTTTTATAGTCCAAACATCCACCACACCACCCCCGCCCCCGAATCCCAGCCAACACTCCCATTTTTGGAACAGTCTGTAACTGTTTGCAGGTATGTCTCACCAACCCCAACCCCCGTGACATCCCAACCCCCTACCCATCTGCCGCTTCTCATTTTCGTTTGTGACACCGCCCCAACCACCGGCACTCTTCATTTCCGTGACATCCAGTGCCCCCACAACCCACCCACCCCATCACCAGCTCTTTAGGTCCTACTCACACTATCCAAACCGTGCCCAGGCCCATTTCCGGGATTGTTTGAGAAGTGTGAGCGCTCTAAATCGGGCTCAGGGTGTTTCACTTGGGCTTTGCCGTGATACGCTTGTGTGTGAGTGCAAAACATGCCTGAGCCCGAAACTGAAAGCGAGACGTGACTTTTAAGGTACTGTTTGCTACGGATTTATTAATCATTCTTACTGTTCTTTGAATACGAAACTGTCGTAGTTTATTAAAGACGCAAACCCCTCACTGCACGACAGCTGCACCTTCAGCAAACCTCCTAATTCCTGCAGCATGAGGGCTTTATGATCGTTTATGAGCGTTAAAAGTGGCTGATCTGTTCGGCTAAATATTTGATTGCGTGTCACCGCATCTCAAACGACTTAAATGATATAACTGAAGAAAACTCCACTGAGCTGAGCGAAAGCGCTTACTGAACAGCGCATCATCGATGACGTAAGCGTGCACAGGCCCGAATGTAATGTGCGAGCGGGCCGTCAGGGGAGACGGGAGTGGAGCAAACATGTTTTGGCCCGGTTCAAGGCAACTGTGCATAGTGTGAGTAGGCCCCTAATTTTGTTCACGACAACCCTCGTTCTTCACTTTCGCTTGTGACAACTAAAGCCCAATTCACTCCCACCCTCCATTGACATCCCAACCCCCTACTCATCCCCCATTCTTCACTTTCGTTTGCGACACCACCCCAAATACTGGCGCTGGGGGCCAATGTAATAAAGATGACAACACCCATGATTCCACATTCAGGCAGGGCATCATCCAACAATGCTGTTTTTGTGACTAAGCGTCCTCGGGAGGCAAAAAATACAGCGTGTCTTTATTAGTACCTAAAGTTTCAATATCTGTAAATGAAGCTAATTCCAGTTTCTTCCTATCAGCACATGAGATATCAGCATTAGTACTGACACTACTGTACTGTTGGTCAAAGAAAGTTTACTAGAGGTCACCTTCCTTTCAGATTTGAGTTCCATCCTATACCAAAATGTTGGTGTAACTGTTTTGAACATTCAGCCTTCTACTCTTGAGTAAATCTCTTCTATCAATGTGAAAATCCACCTGTATGATACTACAGAACTAATAACATTCAGGTGTGGACTTGGTATGAGCCAGTACATTGCTTTCAGTGTTTTCTCAGCAGTTTTTCCACTCCAAATATGATTTCACTTTGGAGACAGAGACATAATTATATGGTTAAACTTTACTTTATACTTTATTTAATTGAATGTGAATGCCAATTTTCCGACAACTAAACAACCAAAATCTGTGTATAGATTAATAAAAGTGACAAACTTTTTTACCCATATGCAGTCCTAGCTAGTTTTTTCTCCAACACTGTTGTACTCAACGGACCAGATTCTGTCTAAAATCTCACAATTAATAATGACAATTCATTCAAGAGCACTCCGAGTGGGATGTCGGGTTTGATGTCACCGGATCTGCAGCATAAACAGCAAAGCTCCATTGTCGGCCACTTTAGATAAGTGCTCATATCCCCTGTGTGAAAACACAAGGCAGAAACCGCGTGGGATGTGAACACAATCTCTAATTGGTCTTCATTGGCTGAGCCTCGCACTCTTTAAATCTTAAACCTCCCAGAGTGTCTAGGAAAGAGAGGAATGGAGGCACAGGGAAGGATAAAGGGGCTTCTGTTGCCCATTCCTGAGGGGTTTAGACCCTTATGCTTAGACAGAGAGTGAGTGTTCACCTTTACCACATTTAGGGCTATTATAGAAGCGGGGGGTGGCATTGTAATGCACTGCTACCAAGCAACTGCAAAATGCTAATCAAAATGCCTGAGGAGAAAGTAAAGTTTTTCTAACTCTGTACTTGGAGACTTAGAGTTTACTCTTGATTTAAACATTTTAGGGATATACCGTTGAAACCAGAAGTTTACATACACAAAAAGTCAGATGTTATTGTGACTAAACTTTTTCTCTTTTAGGTAAGTTCGGATTATCAAATTTTGTTTCTGTTTTGCTTAAAAGCAGAATAATGAGAGAGAGATTTTTTGAGAAATTGTTTTAACTTTTCTTGAAAAGTCAAGTTTACATATAATAAGATTATTCTGCCTCTGAAAAAGCTCAGATGATGGTGTCAAGGTTTTGGAAGTTTCTGATTGGCTAATTGGCCACATTTGAGTTATTTGGAGGCACAACTGTAGAATAGTATTTAAGGAAAACCTCAAACACACTGCTTCCTTATGTGTCAACATGGGAAAATCAACAAGCCAGAATCAACAACAAAGCCAGATTACAATTTGCTAAATGACACTGGGGAAAAGACTAATGTTTGGAAACATGTCCTGTGCTCTGATGGAACTAAGATTGAACTGTTTGGCCATAATGACCAATGTTACATTTGGAGGACAAAGGGGAAAGCTTACAAGCCTAGGAACACCAACCCAACTGTGGAGTATGGGGGCGGCAGCATCATGTTGTGGGGCTGTTTTGCTGCAGGAGGGACTGGTCCACTTCAGCATAGATGGCATCATGAAGAAAGAACATTATGTAGAAAAACTGAAGCAACATCTCAAGACATCAGCCAGGAAATTAAAACTTGGCCACAAATGGGCCTTCTAAACAGACCATGACCCTAAGCATTCTGCCAAATTAGTTAAAATGTGCTTTAAGGACCACAGAGTGAATGTTTTGGAGTGGCCATCACAAAGCCCTGAACTCAATCCTAAAGAAAATTTGTGGGCAGAGTTAAAAAAGCTTGTGCGAGCAAGCCAACAAATCTGACTCAGTTACATCAATTCTGTCAGGAGGAATGGGCCAAAATTCCTTCAAACTATTGTGAGAAGCTTGTGAAAGGATACCCAAAACATTTGACCAAAGATATACAGTTTAAAAGCAAAGCTAAAAAAATAGCAACTACCGTAAATGTATGTAAACTTTTGACTGTCTAGAAATTAATAAAAAAAACTCTCCAAATTTTTTTTCTCATTATTCTGGCATGCAGCAAATGTAAATGATTTAGGTAATCCTAACAGACCTAAAATAGTAAACGTTTAGTATGATTTACCATCAAACCCTTTTAACAAATGGTTATGTTCGTTTTTTTTTTATAGTGTATATACACTTCTAATTTCAACTGTATAAGTGTTAATAACATGCTTTAGTAACTGATTATGGTTTATATTATTTTCGAGTGTGTGTCTAGGTGTTGTGATTTGTATTTTTTCTGTAACTCTGTCCTATGCTGCCTGTCTTGACCAGGACACTGTTGCAGAAGAGGTATTGTATCTTAATAGGACTTTCCTGGTTAAATAAGTAAGTAAATAAATAAATGAATAATATAACCCACACAATGTTTAGGCTTTTTCCTCTTTCTTTATGTGAGTATTACTACAGTACATGTAGCTACAAGCCACTTAGCAGATGATTATCATCCAGAGGGACTTTTGAGCATGCTAGTTCACAGAAATGTCCACAGGAAAACACCAATCGCTCTATTTTTAGCTTACTGTCAGACTGCAAAGTATAAAAGGCTGGCAAGTGTGTTTACACTCCAACAATTAAGTTTGCTCAAACTACTTATTTAGAATGAGCTGAAACTACACAATTCTTGATTTTTTTCTGGGACAACTCAATTGTTTTGTTTAATCCACTTAAATTTGTAAAGACTAATAAGTTAACTTAATTCGTTTATGCTGTCTCGACACAAACAGATTCACAGTGTATGTACTGCAAGCTTGTGTATTCTCATACCTTTTATGGTTCAACAGCAACTCCCGATGAAGCTCCTGGTGGCTTTTAGAGGCTTTCACTGGATTAATCAGCTTTTTGGGTTTGATGAGATCATCGTCCCCTGTCATGTAATCAGGCTGAGGTGCGTAACTGGCCAGCGGGGGGATTTCGCGATGAGGGTAACCAAATGGATCTGGGTTTTTCGGTTGATGAGGCTGTTCCCATTGGATATCGGCGTATGCTGAAGCTGAGGATGGAGAGAAAACAATGAAAGAGGAAGGGGTTTGTTAAAAGGAAGTCACTTTTCCTCTCATGGCTTCATTTACTGTGTACAGAAAGGCAGAGAATGACGCAAAAGAAGGACTAAATAAAAAGCAGGAAGTGGAATGGTGCAGCAAAAACAAGTCACATCAATACACACACAATACTACAAGCAGCTTCTCTCTTCTGCAGCTTAAATGATTCCATGTGAGCTGAAATAGGTTTCCTGAAGGTAGCAGGTGGACAAGCAGAGCGTTTACATTCCTCTGGGTCCTCCATTTCCTTTTTACAGCACCAAGCATCTAACACATACAGACGAAGCACTGTTATTAATTCATTCATTCATTTTGCTTTGGCTTAGTCACTTATTTATCAGAGGTCGTCACAGCGGAATGAACCACCAACTATTCCGCCTTATGTTTTTACACAGAAGATGCCCTTCCAGCCACAACCAATTTCTGGGAAATGATTGATAAACAGTGGATTAGAATTACAGGACAACTTACACTTATATTTAGAGGTAACTGCTTGGTCATAATTGATGTAATCCTAAAATGAGTATGCTGTTATACTGAAGCGCAGTTTAAAAATTGTTAATGAACTTTCTTCCACAGTTAAAATTTGACCATAGTGGGTTTCATAGACATTACTTTGTCATTAAGGATTTTAAAAAGATTTTCAATCAGGTTTAGGTCAGGACTCTGGGCTGTCATTCCCTTATTTCAATGTTTCAATGTTGTTCATTGCGTAACAACTGCCATATTTTAAAAAGAGTCACTAATTATCTGTGAATTCATTTTGTCCACTACTGTAAAGACAAACTTAAATTAACTTTCCTCTACAGTTGAAAGTTAACTAAAGTGGGTTTCTCAGGCATTGCAATCACCAATGATTTTTAAAGATTTTCAATCAGGTTTAGGTCAGGACTCTGGGCTGCCATTTCATAATTTCAGTATTTTCAGTTTCTTTGCCCTTTTTTTTAAGTGATATGGTTCATTGCATGACAACTGCTTGCTAATTTTGGGTGATTAATGCATGGAAGGAACCACAAATAAATATCAAATACATTTTTTGCATTCCAATTTGCTCAAATAACAAAAGAAAAACTCCACGTCAGTGTTTTTACGACTTCAAAAATGTGTGAGACTGATAATGGCAGCCAGCTGAGAGAATAATTTAACATTTACTGACCTGCCCAAACAACTCATAGTAGCGTTAACTAGATTTTTCTTTTTTACAATTTGATGAAATATTGCAAAGTATAGTTTTAAAAGTGTACATACATAACATACATTTTTTTGTAAAAATCGAAATTTTAAAAACATCAAGAATTTAGGATGCTGATAACCATTATAAATGGCATTACCATATTTTAAAAAGAGTCGCTAATTATCTGTGAATTAATTTTGTCAACTACTGTAAAGACAAACTTAAATTAACTTTCCTCTACAGGTGAAAGTTAACTAAAGTGGGTTTCTTAGCCATGGCAATCACCAATGATTTTTAAAGATTTTCAATCAGGTTAAGATCAGGACTCTAGGCTGCCATTTCATTATTTCAGTATTTTCAGTCTCTTTGCCCTTTTTACTAAGTGACGTGGTTCATTGCATGACAACTGCTTTCTGATTTAGGTGATTAATGCATGGAAGGAAGCACATAAAACATTAAAAACATCACAAATTTAGGATGCTGAAGACCATTAAAACGACATTACTATATGTTGAAAAAGGTCTGTGAAATAATTGTCACTGTACTGTAAAGGACAAACTTGAATTAACTTTCTTCCATGCTTGAAATGTGACTAAAGTGGGTTTCTTAGCCTTTACTTTGTTACCAAAGACTTTCTAGAGATTTTCAATCAGGTTTAGGTTAGGACACTGGGCTGCCATTTCATTATGTCAATGTTTTCTTTGCCCTTTTTATTAAGTGACATGGTTCATTGCATGACAACTGTTTGCTAATTTGAGTGATTTATGCATGGAAGGATCCACATATAATTAACAAAACATTTTTTTTGCATTACAATTTGCTCAAATAACAAAAGAAAAACTCCACAAGAGTGCGAGACTGAAAATGGCAGCAAGAAGAGAGAGCAATTTAACATTTACTGTCCTGCCCAAACACCTAGAAGCGTTAAATAGCTTTTATTTTTTGTAATTTGATGATATAACGCAAAGCTGTAAAACTGTACATACATTATTTTAAATATCCTAAATATTAAAAACACAAAAAATTTAAGATGCTGGTGATCATTAAAAATAGCATTGCATTTTAAATTTCTAATGATCTTTGAAATAATTTTGTCAGCTTCTGTAAAGGTCAAACTTGTGTCCAGGTCCATAACCCAAGCCAGTTCAATAGCATCAAGGTTAGAGACACTCCTCCCAGAAAAGGACAGATTAAAAGCGCAGTGATCCATGCTAAAGTGACAGCAGATCAGGTGTCATATGCATTGAAGCTTGCTCAGAACAATGCTATGCTTGGAGGAGGAACCAGAGACAGTCTCCACCATTCAATATTAAAAAAGCTGAGCTCAGTTCTTAGCACTTCTCAATCAGAGTGCATACGAAGAGGACAGGGATGAAATGATGATGATAGGCAGGATGATGAAGGGAATTCATGCATGTGAAAGTATTCGTGACACAGGGTTTGGTATCAGAGGTCAACAAGTCTACACCACAACTCTTGGGTACTAATAACATTTTTTTTAAATCGAAGGTTTTATTTTGGTTATACTCTAATAAAATATAATTAGTTAGAGTGCTATTGATGAGCAATTAATTAATGCAGAGATATAGATGATAACTCAAATAATGCTAATTAAAATAAGCCAAAAAAATACCATACACATAAACATATTGGTTCTTTACTGGTATTAGTGTTTCCATTAAAAAAAACCTCCATTAACCTCAATTATTGCACAATTTATAAGGTTTAAGGTGTAAAAAGTTTCTTTAGGTAATTCAAATATTCGGTAACACTTTATTTTAAGTCCCAATTCTCGTTATAAAGTCTTTTATCTGCCTTTTATAATATATCAAGTGTTATTCTACATCCCTAATCCTAGCTAAAACATAACCCCAACTACAACCTTACTGACAATAGGCAGATAATTAGTAGTTTATTGAGGTAATAGTCTTGATTGATGGTTGGATAATAGCATGAACTGTGATTTAAAATAAAGTGATGCCAAATGTTCATTACATTAGCAAAAACGGTTCTTTTAATATTTATTCTCTGACAGTTCTTTGGAATTTCAGCAAAACAACAACGACAGCATTTTGGGACCTGTGTTGATGCACATTTTAAAGTATGGCATGAAAATCGAGTGATGAAAATTCCAAGTTCCAAATAAAAATTCCTTAATTCATACTTGAGGCAAAGAGCTTAGAATGACCAAGAGGTGATACTCAATAGAACGTTCCATTGCAACAGCAGCGCCCAGCAACAGTCCCGGATTCTGCCATTTTGGAGTGAAAGTGGTCGGCTGTTTATTGTTTATTTATCTTATTGCTGTCGCGATGGCAAGCAGCTGCTTTATTTTTTATTTATTTATTTAAAAAGCACATCAAAGCTGAGATACAACCTGAAAGACGACAATACAACACTTACTATCACAATCATCAGCACTTTGAATAGTTTATTTAACAGACTTATAATCTGCTGTTGCTCTATTGGAGTTTTCATTCCAAAATGGCCGCCACGCCCTCTAGTGGCTGTTTCCCAAATTACACAAGAGTGTCGCCTCTTGGCGATTCTATGCTCTTTGCTTGAGGTTTTGGTTTTGGGCAAAAAAGCGTTAATGTGAATAATGAAAGATGGAAATGCATTTGAGGGATAAACTCTGACATTACATCCACATGACTCTAATGTGCTTGCTTTGCTTACAGTTGGCTGCTAGGTTACCAATACTACAGTGAGCCACTCTAAAAACTTGATGGAAACGCTCCTAATTCACATTTCAAAGCCTAGTTAATACATATTAAACCTCTTTACATCATTAAAAGTACATCCTGAGTAACTGATATTTGTTGGTTTGCACTGAATCATGGTTTTAACAATGATTTTCAAACTATATGTTTGCTAGTTATTTTATTTTCATGATCTGACGTAAACGTTATGCTTCCGCTATCAGTATGACAATAAATGCCACATAAAATGGCATTAAAACTCACATTAGTTGCATTTAACATTGAAAAAAGTACATACACTTCCTGACAAAAGTCTTGCTACCAATCCAAGTCCAATGAAAGTTTTAGGACAAACAATAACTTGACTTCTAGTTGATCATTTGCTATAAAAAGTAGCTTATATGAAAGGCTAAGGCCTCTAGATTACGCTTATTTTACCACAATAAAATATGATCAAGCCTTGATTTTTAATTATTGAATAAGAGCAGTAAGGTCTGACTTTCCTTAGTCAAAAGTCTTGTCACTTAACAGAAGTAATGTCCAGTATAGAAGGAACGCAACCTTAAATCGCTATACTATGACTCAAATAACTTAATAAAGTCATCTGGAATGGCAAAAAAAAGTTCTTGCAGGACTCCCAGAGTTCATCAAGATTCATCAAGATTTCATCTTTAATGCCGCCTCCTCCATCTTACCCCAGACATGCTCAATAGTATTCATGTCTTGTAACTGGGCTGGCCAATCCTAAAGCACCTTGACCTTTATTGCTTTTAGGAACTTTGATGTGCTTAGCTAGCTGGCCTCCATTAGAACATTATACATTTTTTCTTCCCCTAAATGTCTCTTTTAGATGTTTGCTCATGAAGTAATAAATCACTTGAAAACGCTACACGCATTAGAGAAATTAAGCTAAAAGTCAATCTGTCCCTGTTTTTTTATAACATCACTGATATGGACCTTATTCAGTTCATACTGAATGCTCTTAATCCATTGAAAGCAATATTTCATGTTTATGAGGATTATGAAGCCATGATCACTGGTTGGACAGTGAGTGACCAGCAGGTCAGAGATTTGAGAACAGTGTTTGGCCTTTTATGCAGCTTCAAAGTTATATACAGTGGTGTGAAAAAGTGTTTGCCCCCCTTACACATTTCTTTTAGGCATGTTTGTCAAACATTAATGCTTCATATCATTAAGCTAATTTAAATATTAGTCAAAAATAAAACAAGTAAACACATAATGCACTAAACAGACAGTACGTGTATGCTACAAATAAGAACAAAATGGTCATCAGTTTTATTTATTATTATTACTATCTTTTCATGCCTGTTTATGACTCAGTTCATAATGTCATCAGAAAATATTTGTGTGCAAATATTAAGCCATGAAGGCGATGAGCTAATGCAGTTTCTCTTTTAAGCAGTGATGGCAAATGCATGCGCTTTTCTGTGATCTCAGTAAACCAACATTAATATGAGCAAAGATTATGCTGTGTTATGGTTATGAAATGTGAAAGATTTCTGTGTATTAATTCAGAGCTTACAGATAGAATTCAATACAGGATAAAAGTAGGCAGAAATGCACGCACATGCACACACACACACACACACTTACTAGTACAGTCATGCTTATTGTGACTTTCCATATACATGACTTTTAAACTGTACTCCCATACTCCAACCCTACCCCTAAACCCAACCATCACAGAAAACAATCTGTATTTTTACATTTTCAAAATAGATTCATCATTCTGTTGATTTTCAGATTTGATTTCCTAATGGGGACCATAAAAAAAAAAAAGTCCCCACAAGGTCAACATTGACTGGTATTGCTATACTTGAGAGGACATTTGGTGCCCACAGCATAAGGAATACAAGGTATGTACACACACACACACACACACACACACACACACACACACACACACACACACACACACACACACACACACACACACACACACACACACACACACACACACACACACACACACACACAAACACACACACACACACACACACAAAGACTTACTTGTACAGTTATCCTTACGAGGACTTTCCAAATACATAAAGACTTTTATACTGTACAAACAGTATCCCCATACCCCTAAACCCAAACCCCATGGAAAACAATCTGTATTTTTACATTTTCAAAATACATTCATCATTCTGTTGAATTTCAGATTTGATTTCCTAATGGGGACCAAAAAAAAAAGTCCCCACAAGGTCAACATTGACTGGTATTGCTATACTTAAGGGGACATTTGGTGCCCAATGCATAAGGAATACAAGGTATGTACACACACACACACACACACACACACACACACACACACACACACACATACATACACACACACACACACACACACACACACACACACACACACACACACACACACACACACACACACACACACACACACACACACACACACACACACACAAAGACTTACTTGTACAGTTATCCTTACGAGGACTTTGTGGGGTTATTGGGGGGGGGGGGGGGGTTAATTGTTTTTTGTTCAATCCACTTAAATCTGTAAAAACTATTAAGTTAACTTAATCGATTTGTGTTGGGATAAGATGTAGAACTTTTGTGGAACCCAGCATTTTTTATTTATTTTTTTTACAGTGAAGACACACACACACACACACACACACACACACACACACACACACACACACACACACACACACACACACACACACACACACAGACACACACACACACACACACACACTATGTTTTGCATTGCCACATAATCTGGAGCTCTGGAAGCCTGTCCTTGATCTCATTGATTAGGGATCAGTAACATGGTGAAGAGCAGCAGAGGGTGGTCTGTGTCTGCTCTGAAAGTGAATATCCTTCTATTACTGGCCTAATGCATTTATCAACATCCCGCACAAACCCAGAGGCCACACAATCAGGGAAGTCATGGGCTTCTGCTGATCAGATCTGAATCCATTTCCAAGAATCAGCAGATGATATATCACGGCGTTAATTAGATCTGTGTGGTTTCTGCTTGTGTGAAGCTACAGCAGGTGTTTCTTCATGTACTCGGTGGATAAACGAAAGTGATTCAGTCGGTGTTCTGCAATTAAAGAAAGCGGAATTATGCACGCAAATAATGATTTGTTCAAACTACTTGTTTAAAATAAGTTAAAACGACACAATTCTTACGTTTTTTTTGGGACAACTTAATAGCTTACGTTCAATCCACTAGGTTTAATTAATCTATTGTTTTGTGACAACATGAAGGAATTGTGTGGAACCCAGCATTTTTTACAGTGCAGGAAAGTACAGTAATATTCTTCAGTCCTGCATGGTATCAGGTAAATACCATGCACTGAAAAAAGGTGTTGCATGCAGAACTGTTGCAAACTATTTATTTGTGTTGAATGTATACAAACAAATTAAGTTTAATAATGTTCAACCTAATTTGTTTGTTTAAATTCAGCTTAAATAAATTGTTTACAACCACTTAACGTAAAAAAAAAAAATTGAGTAAATCCAAGTAATCATCTTTGAATATTTTTTTTTAGTGTTTGACACTAATTTTGCTGCTTGTTCCAACTATTTATTTGAAACACGCTGAAACAACTCAATTCTTGAGATTTTTTTGGAGACAGCTTAATTGTTTTATGTTTAATCCACTTAAATGTGTTAACTTTATTGATTTGTGTTGGGACAACATGAAGAAACTGTGTGGAACCCTGGATTTTACCATTTCCTTTTAGGTTCAGATATTTTATCATATTCATTTTTGTCACATTATTTTATATTTATTTTCTGTCAAATGGAAATAACTCATCAAAAATAGACCTTAAAGTGTTCATTTTATAGCTTTTTATCAATTTGAGTCTATGGATTTCAACTACAATGAATATTTTTAAAGACTCACTGTGAGTTTGTCTTCTCAAAACCATTAACATGTCAATAAAAGTCACTTTGTTAAACTGTAGAGTTGAAAAGTTCAAAAGACAGAACTGAGATCAAGATTATTCACAACTGTAAATTAAAGAGGTTTTTTTTATTTTATTTTTTATTTATTAATTTTTTTACAGTGCACAAGGAAGACTAACCCAAAGCAAACAACAAAACGATTGTTATAACAATAATACAGGCTTGTTAGGTTAACTTAATTGTGTCGATAAAATATGAAGAAATTATGTGGAACGTGGAAAACCTATCAGTGATTTTTCTGTCCAACGAAAGGAAAACAGAAAAATAGACCTTTAAGTGTTTATTTAATAGGATTTTATCAATTTGTGTCTATGAATTTTAATTACAATGAATAATTTGGCAAGACTTTATTTTGATGGTCCCTATTGCACATTTTGTTGACTAAAAGTTGCATTGCAACTACATGCCAAATACTTCTCATTTGAGTATCAGTAGACTGTTTGCGTAATATCTGTTGATACTGCTTCCTCAACAGACATTTAACTGACTATCAATAACTTTGCAATGACATGTCAACTTACACTAACCCCAACCCTAACCTAACAGTCTATTTATATTCTAATGGGAGTTAGTTAGCACACAGATGCAATGTAACTTAAATTCAACAAAATGCGTTAAAGGGATCATCAAAATAAAGTGATACCCATTTTTTTGAAGGCTCACATTGAGTTTTTCTTCATCTCAAAACTATTAAAATGTCAATAAACATCACTTTGTTAAATTGTAGAGTTTAACATCAAAAGTAAAAAAAGAGCAGAGATATCAAAGTCCATAATCCAATTCACAACCCTAAATAAACAGAGAACTTGTGAACAACAAAATACAGGAACTGTTAATTAACAGATGTTTTTTTACAATGTAGTATAATGAAGACTAACCCAAAACTAAAACAACAAAATTGCTATAGCAAAGATCCAAGAAAAATTAAGAAAACAACAACAACACTTAACTAGGGTCAACATTTGATTTATCAACAACAACAACAACAACAACAACAGCTGTACAGAATGTTGCATTAAAAGTTGAGTTAATGTTTCATTTATTAATCTGAAGTGTTGCAAACTACACTGTAAAAAATATCCGTCAATTAACAGTTTCCATATTTCTTTTTTTCCATTTATTTACGGTTTTGAATTGCATTGTGGGAGCTTGATTTCTGCTCTGTCAACTTTTGATATTGAAAATTAAACTCTACAATTTAACAAAGTGACTTCTATTGACAGTTTAGTCAACTGAGGCTTATTCAGAAAGCGTACCGCTTTATACACTCCTGGAGAGCACTAAATATATCCCAGGAGTTCCCTTTTTTTTTTTTTGCAGTTTTTGTTTTTGCAAATCCACCAGAGGCCGTTGTGTACGCTTTTTAAGATCTAAAATTTCTCTTGCGAGTGCCATTCACTCCTGCTGTTCTCACGTAAATCCACCAGAGGCCGCTGTTGACTGACTGACTGTCTGACTGATCGACTGACCCAACCTCCTCCTCCCCTAAACCAAACCAACAGTGTTTTCAAAAGCACTGACTGACCCGCTTACCAACTTCCCTAAACCCAGCCAACAGTTTTGAAATTCAATCCAGAAAAAGAAAAGCCCTCGCCTGATTTTTAACACATTTTTTACTGTTTATTTAATGTTTTGACTTCTGTTTATGTCTTACCCGATTTCTAGAACTGTTCTATGGCAGACTCGATAAGCACGAAAAAGAAACGTCATATCGCCCTGTAGCGTTCATTTTAAAGATGACATGTATAGCCATACGTACCTCTTAAAATAACAAAACATGTACTGGCAAGGGTTTTGTAGCAATATATACCATCAACCCAGACAATATATCATTTTTAACTATTAAAAACTGTAATAAGTCACTTTTTAAAATGTTTTGATGTTAAAAGACGTTGGAAGAAAGATCAAGGTCCCATAATGCAATTCAAAAACAGAAATAAACTGGGAAAAACAAAAGCATGAATCACAAAATACGTAAAACGGCTAATTTACGGACATGTTTTACAGCGTATGATATAAGGAATGCTACAATATTCCTCCGCATCTCGCTGAACGTATTGTCTCGTTGATTCAGCATTAAAAAAAAATGCCAATCTGTTTATACAAAACAACATCATCAACAAATCCTCTGTTATATAAGAAGTTTGTTCACAGATTGGATTGTATACAAACAGAAAGCTGACAGCTGTCATTGTGATGGCAGCATTCTCAGAGGTGCCCTGGGATCCCATTCTCCCATTGGATGTGTGTGTGTGTGTGTGTGTGTGTGTGTGTGTGTGTGTGTGCGATTTCCCATAATCCCTGCTGAATACTGGGCCTTGGCAAGCCATAAAATTTAGGCACAGCTCTCACACAGGGAATTAGCATTATAAAGGTGCCCAGCGAGAACCAACGCAGCAGTCTCTATGGACAATAATACAATGTAATAAACTATTTCAAGCATCTAAATGCAGTAGAAGATTAAATAAAGGTTTTTAAGGCAAACTATTGTATACAACCTATATCATTTAATTTCTTTACTCAAAATAGAAAAGAGTTTAGAAGAAAAACCAAAACAAATCAAATTTTAGTGGCATGGATACTTTTTCCTCGCTTTATATATTCAATACATACACAGTTAACGCAGTACATAAATACACATACAACAGTTTACTGTAGGACAGTTATGTGGATTGTTACTGTATTTTAAAGCTGCATTGTGACAATTACTGTGTATTTTACAGTAAAGATATGCCATACATTAAATGCATACACAGCAAGGTAAATGGTGCTGCAAATGTAAATACAGTATTTTTGCTGTACGGTAAGTTGCTGGCAAGCTTAACTGTAATCTAAAATGTATTTTACTGTCGGACAGTTATGCGGTATATTAATGTATTTTAAAGTTGCATTGTGACAATTACTGTATATTTTACAGTAAATATACACAATACTGTAAAAAATATAGTAAGATAAATGGTACTGTACATGTAAATACAGTATTTTTACTGTAATTAAGGCTGATAGTAAGTTACTGTATATAGTATTGTACTGTAGATGTTGTAGTGTATAACAACATTAAATTGATTTATTTAATTTAATAAATTAATTTATTTAACTGATTATTAATTAAACTGTCAAGTTACTTTAAATGTATGTAAATTACTTTATTAATACTTTTAAGTAATAAAACATTTTAAATATTTAAACTTTAAACTAATTAATACATTTATTTAATTGTAAAGTTATTTTAAATTTATTTAAATTAACTTATTAAAAGTTATGAATAATAAAACTTACTTAAAATATTTAAGGTTTACATTTCTTTCTTTATTTAATTGTAAACTTATTTAAATTGGGTTATTAAAAATGTGATCATTTATTTTCATTTCCTCTCATTTAAAATATTATTAAAATGATTTTTTTTGCTTTAATTCATTCAAAATATATTTTAAAGATTACAGGTGAAAGATTTTCAGATTAAGAAAGTAACCCATTGCAAGCATCTAAATGTAGACTGAAGATTAACAAAAGGTTTTAAGACAAACAATAAATAAAAAATCCGCTTCATATTCTATACATATACAACAATAAATGTATTCATTCATTTAATTGATTATTTATTTACTGTAAAGTTAATTTAAACTTATTTAAATAGACTTATTAAAACTTAGGTAAAACTCATTTAAAACATTTAAGCTTCATGTTTATGTATTTATTTATTGTATTTATTTAAAAAACTATTTTAAACTTAATAAAATAAGATAAAACAACTTAAAATATTTAAAACTTTACATTTTTTGATATATTCATAATTTTTTTTATTAATTTCTTTAATTCATACTAAATACAATATGACGATTACAGATGAAATATTTTCAGATTACAATGTAACCTGTTACAAGCATCTAAATGTAGATATATAAATGTAAAATATTAAAATAAATATTAAATAAAGGTTAAGACAAAACTTTCCCACTTCATATTCAATACATTAAATTAAATAACATTAAATAATTTTTTTAAATTGTTTAATTGCTTATTTATTTAACTGTAAAAATTATTTCCAAACTTATTTAAATTAACTAATTAAAACTTAAACTAATACATCTTATCATATATATATATTTCAAAGGGTTTCCTTTAAAACGATATCAAACCTTTGCATCTACTCATCTGCATGTGGTTATGAGAAGCTTTTTAAATCGGAAGGCCAAATTTAGGTGGATATACCCCAAATAATCCAAAAGCTTAACTGGTTAAACACCATATTTATTTATTTAATTGTGAACTTTTTTAAATTAGGTTATTAAAACTTATAGGTAATCAATATTATTCAAATAACTTTGACTAATTTTAAAATCACCACCCTGTCATTGTCCCACGACTCCCACTTTGGGAACCACTGTTCTACATACAGATGAGGGCAAACTTATTATCCCTCCAGTGAAATATTTGTAATCAGAAATATATTTAATGAAGCGATGAATTTTTCACAGTATTTCCAATAATAGTTTTTCCTCTAGTCGGAATAAAAGTAGTTTTTTATAATTAAAAAAAAAAAACATTTTATATTATTAGCCTATATTAACTATATATCATTTAAATTATGAATTTTTATCTTACAATACAGGACAGAAAAGAGTAGAAAAAAGGCATGAATTTTGTCAATTTTTTAGGTGTTTTAATGCATACACTGAAAAATCAAATGCTAAAGTTTTGTTTTGTGTTGTGCAGAGGAATAAAAGTCTTTTGAGATATTATTGGGTGATCTGTGTAGAAATGGCTTAATACATCAGTGTTGATGAAAGGTGTGTTTGTTTAAAAGTTTCTGTGATGGATGATTTAAGATAACTGTTCAAATATACTACATTGCGTTTATTGGCATTGATCGTGGCTGGCCAGAAATGCATTGTGGACCTTGCGCTTTTCGGCTAAAACAAACACGCCGTGAGATACTGCTGGTAAACCATTGCAACACCAGGATTGTGAAAGATGATCTTGTCAATACGATGCAGGGATATGGATTTAGTCTGTGTTACTGATACCTCAAATTCATATCAAAAGCATGTGGAGAAAAATGTAGAATTATACAGTAGATTTTAAATGGCTACCAAAGGGTTTTGATTGAGTAATTTGGGCACGCTGCCCAGAGAAAGCCTGCCTTTGTGTTTTTCTTACTGAAAAATATTTTTTTTCAAGTATTCTTATGTCATTCTTTTTATTTATTGCTTTGTTTTTGATATATTACATAAAATATTAACATTAAAAAACAGAGCTTCTGGTTTAAACCAGGAAGAAATTGCATATATTATAAATAATTATAAACAATTGTATTTATTATAAAAAATAGCATTTATTTATTTATTTGTAAACTTATTTTAAACTTATTTAAAATAAGTTGTTAAAAATTATAACTTTTTAAAATGTTTATTTAATGTTATATTGATTTATACATAAATTTAGTAGTAATAAAACATAATTAAAATATTTAAACTAAGCTTATTTACTTATTAATTTTAAATTTATTTGAAACTTATTTAAAATAATTTAAACATAGAAGTAAAAAAACTATTAAATATTTAAATTTGAAATTGATTGACTGATTTATTCATGTATTTATTTATTTTTAAGTAATAACTAATTTATAAAAACGTAAATGAAAATGTAAATGAAAATAAAAATGTAAATGTAATTTAAATTAATTATTTAAGTTTGTAAACTTATTAACTTAAATTAAGTTAATGAAACTTATATGTAATTTAATGCATTTAAATATTTAATCTTTATATATATATTTTTTCATTTATTCAATTGTAAACTTATTTTAAACATATTTAAATTACATTTTTTAAACTTAAGTAATAACCTGTACTTAAATTACTTTACTGTTTATTTATTAATTTATTTGTAAACTTTTAATAACTTATTTAAAATAAGTTATCAAAATGTTTAATTAAAACCTATTTAAATATTTAAATGTTAAATTGATTTATTTAGTCATAAAATTATTTTAAACTAATTTAAATTAGGTTATTAAAATTATAAGTTCTAAAACTTCTTTAAAATATTTAAACTTTAAATTGATTTGTTTTTTTATTTAATTGTAAGTGTATTTTAAACTTGTATCTTAAGTTATTAAATAAGTTATTAAAACTTATAAATAATAAAATGTATCCAAATATTTGAACTTAAAATGTGTTTATTTATTTGTTTATTTACTTGTAAACTTATTTTAAACTTATATAAGTTATTAAACATTTAAGTAATAAAACCTATTTATATTATTTAAACTAATTTTATTTTATTTTTGTTGTTGCCGTTGTTTTAAACCAGGGACAACAAATGTGTAAATATAATGTATTGCAACATAACACACCAAAACACACACGTAATTACAATATTATAACAGTTTGGTTACATTACAATAATACAATAGAACAATAAACCCACATATTTTATTTTAACCTGTCCCTGTTTCACACATTCCATGTATTTACTATAGTAATTACAATAAGCTAAGCATAATTACATGCAACAAACCCTAAAGCCACCCTGCATTTAACCCACCACATAATAAACACAAGAAATAATTCACCATTATAAATAAATGAAGGAAGAGTATACCAAGGACACCTTAAACCAAAAATAACAAAAACCGGAAGAGTAAAACACCCCTGACCACCCCCCCACCACACACACACACACACACACACACACACACACACACACACACACACACACACACACACACACACACACACACACACACACACACACACACACACACACACACACACACACTACAGCATCAGAGCAGCATCCTGTAATCTCAGTGTGTTGATTTCTGTCTTACCTGATTTAACAAGCACATCTCTGGGTCTGCTGGGCTGAGTTTCAGAGGGATACAGACTGTGTTTGTGCTCCATCCTGTTCTGTGTATGTGTGTGTATGTGTTTAAGTGTGTGTCAGATATCCTACATGATTATGCGAGTGTTGTTTCTCCTGAGTTTCTGCTGTTCTTCACACATGCCTCCTCTCTCACAGTGTAAACAATCATGTGACCAGCAGGCACCAAAGCCACGCCCCTTTTGCTCCTCCCAGCTCGATTCTTTTACATACACGCAACACATACACACACTCTCTCTCTCTCTCTCTCTCTCTCTCTCTCTCTCTCTCTCTCTCTCTCTCTCAGGGGTCTGATAGGATTAGTGGACAGCTTAATCTCTCTCTCTCTCTCTTTCTCTCTCTCTCTCTCTCTCTCTCTCTCTCTCTCTCTCTCTTTTTGCTAAATCTCACACCATTAGTCTATCAAGAAGATTTCATCCTTCTCGAATACATACTTTCAGCAATTTCAGCGTGTTGGGAATGATCATGATTGCATTTAAGATTACATATACAGTAACTTACTGTAAAACATCTTCTGTAGACATCATCATTGGGCTCATCCTCTTGTTTATTGTATTGTGATTTATTAATTGACTGAATTTGTTGTTTATTTAAGGCAATAATCTCACTACAGTTTGACAAATATCCGAGCTGTTGGACAACATAATGTACCTTTGAGGCTTTTTAAATGCAGTTTAGATTGCAATAATGCGGTTTATTTATAAGGATAGTGCCTATTTTTAAATATAATTTTGGATAGTCAGCATGTCGGCGGCTATCAACAGAGCAAAAAAATTGAGGGTTGACGTTACGCCACAAGTTGGCAACAAAGACTGCAAAAAAAGTACTTAAAGGAGAAAAACTCAGTGTTTTTTTTTTTTTTTACTACAATTGATCATATCATTATAAAACAGGTACGGTTGAAATCAGAATTATTAGCCCCGCTGTTAATTTTCCCCAATTTCTGTTTAACAGAGAGCAGATTTTCAGCACATTTCAAAATATGATAGTTTTAATAAATCATTTCTAATAATTGATTTATTTTATCTTTGCCATGATGACAGTAAATAATATTTTTCTAGATATTTTCAAGACACTTCTATACAGCTTAAAGTGACATTTAAAGGCTTAACTAGGTTAATAAGGTGAACTAGGCAGGTTTGGGTAATTAGGCAAGTTATTGTACAATGATAATTTGTTCTGTAGATTATCCCAAAAAAAAAAAAAAAAAAATAGCTTAAAGGGGCTAATAATGGTTTTAAAAAAAATGTAAAACTGCTTTTATTCTAGCCAAAATAAAACAAATATGACTTTCTCCAGAAGAAAAAATATTATTAGACATACTGTGAAAATTTTCTTGCTCTGTTAAACATCATTTTGGAAATATATATATATAATATAATAATAATAATATAATAATTCTGACTTCAAGTGACATATTAAGGCTGAGTTCAGACTGCATCATTTTAGCCCCGATTTTGACTCGCCGACAGGTTTTGAAAAAAATAAAATAAAAAAATAATGTTTTCGGAAACGCACCCGTTTGGCTTTTTTTGTTCTTCTGATAAACAAAAATAAGCTATTCTGAAGAGAGCTGGACCATTGACTTCCATGGTATTTGTTTATTCTACGATAGTGGTTGATGGTTACCGGTTTCTTTTTTCAAAGTATTTTCTTTTACGTTCAACAGGAAAAAAAAAAAAAACCCTCATAAACATTTGGAACCACTTGATCCGATCTGTGTCAAGTATGAGCAAAAAAAAAAAAAAATATTCAGAATTGGGTCACATTTAACTGGCAGTGTAAACGGGGCCTAATAGTGAGTACATATGAACTTTTGCATGAACTATCCCTTTAATTATAATTTTACATCAAAAAGCATGACAGGTAAACGGGAGGTCTTTTTAATGCATCCATGATGCATCAAGAAACAAGGTCAAAGACACTGACAAGGAACAGAAGGAGATGTGGCAGGAGTGCATTGTTCCTCTGGCTTTCATTGTTCCCAAAGAGGAGTATAGTATAGACTTACCCACTCCATTCATGTGTTTTCCATTTTTCACACTCTGCTGCTCAATGTTGTACGCCTTCTGAGAGAGAGAGAGAAGACAGAGAGAGAGAAGAGGCTTATCAGCTTACAAATATTCGCATCACTCTCATCAATCACAGCATTACTGACTCTGCTTTCTGCTTTCTCCAATTGATTTAGGATATTTTATCGGAGACTTCTGGGGTCACGGACGCAAGGAAGGTGGAGGCACATTAACTATGCTTCTGTCAATGTAACATGATACCAGCTGTTCCATTCCTTTTTTCCTTGCTGTGAAGTGCTGGTCAGAGCCTCATGATCAGCAAACCAGTTTCACCCTTTTTTGAGTTTACTACTATATATGCTACTGTGGGGAAAGTAAGTGTTGAATATGTCATGTTTTTTCTGGAAATATTATTTCTAAAGGAGCTGTTGACATGGAATTAAACCAGATTTTGGTAAAAACCCAAACAATACAAAAAAAAAAAAAAAATTTCTATTGGATTCAAGTCAGGTGATTAGCTGGGCCATTCTACAGCTTGAGTTTCTTTCTCTGAAAGCATTTGGGAGTATTCTTGGCTGTGTTTTGGATCATTGTCTTGCTGAAATGTCCACCCTGGTTTCATCTTCATCCTCCTGCTAATGTAGATGTTGGACTGAAGCTGCTGTCTGGGCTTTCACTGCCTTTCTACACCTCCCTTTCTGTGTTAAATACTTTTTCCCTGTCTCATTTAATGTTGTTATGCATAATTAAATGTTTAAACTAATTAGAATTGTTTAGTTTGCATTTGGTAATTTATTTGGGTGTTTCCAACATCCAAATATTTCAAGTCAACAACACCTTCAGAAATGTGTTTTCTAAGAAAAATGGTGACGTGTTCATTACTTTTTGTTCTGGCTGTTTTTGGGATGTTTATAGTTATTCTTAATTATTCAAATTATTTTGTGTAATTGTGTAAACAAAACCCAAAGGAGATGTTTAGACAAATGTTTATGTGGCATTTTGAAAACTATATATCATAATGTAGTCTGCATGATGTGTGTCTAATATTAATACCAATGTTTGATTAAAAAAAAACATTCCAGTCAAACAACAACAACAACAACAACAACAACAACAACAACAACAACAAAAAATTAATTTCTTTTTTCTTTGGATTTTTTTTTGTTTTGCTTTATTATGCACCACAATTCAGTGATGGCATGACTGCTGTCATTTATGTTAAATCAATCAATCAATCAATCAATCAATCAATCAATCAATCAATCAATCAATCAAATGCAAAGCTTTGAAGTGTCATTTTCATAACTAAATTTCATAACTAATTACCTTACTATACATAAATAAATGCTTTAAAGTGTCCTTAGATAAACCAGAATTCAGTGACGACATGATCGATGCCCAATCAATCAAACAATCAATTAATCAATCAATCAATCAATCAATTAAATGCTTTAAAGTGTCAATTTCATAACTAACTAACTTACTAAATAACAAATCTAACATTCATAACTAAGTGATTTTAATAACTATCTAACTAACTAAACCTAACTAACTAAAGCTAAATAAAAAATGTGTTTTTAGATTAACCAGAATTCAGTGATGACTATTGATGCCCAACCAAAAAAAAAAAAACTGATGCTTTAAATGCTTATTTTTGTAATTTTAACATCCACAAGATTTCAGGGATGGCAGATTACCAACCAAGCAAGTAACCAAGCAAGCAACCAACTAAGCAAGCAACCAACCAACCAACCAAACAAGCAAGCAACCAACACACAAAGCAACAAAGCAAAGCAAGCAACTAACCAAGTCATCAAACAAGCGACCAAACAACAGACCAACCAACCAAGGAAGCAAGCAAGCAAGCAACCAACCAACCAAGCGACCAATTAACCAAGCAACAAACCAAGTGACCACCCAAGCGACCAAACAAGCAAGCAACAAACCAACCATGTGACCAAGCGACCAACCAAGCAATTAAGCAAGTAACAAAGCAAGCAACCAATCAAGTGAACAAGCAACCAACCAAGTGACCAACCAACCAACCAAGCAACCAACCAATTATTTTTATTAAAATAATAGTTACTGACTATGATGGAAAGCAATCATGCTAATATGTTTTACTGGGGAAAACAAGTTCCAATTGCACAAGCATTATGTTCTCTTTAATATTTCTACCCCTGTAAGCAACACAATCTAAATGTGCCTTCTCATTTTTCTACATTTTCAAGTCAAACTTCCAACATTCAGTTTGTATGGAAGCATCCAGTTTCTGCTTTAAGCGTTTTGAGGTCCAATAGTGGGATCCCGCACCCCTTTTTCATTTGCGCGGACCTCACATCCCCCAGCGTTTCAACAGCCATGCAGTTACAAATTAATGCCCGAAGACTCCAGCTCTTTCCTGAGCAACATTCAAAGCAGATGAATGGATATTGTTGCCACAGTTGCTAAGAGAGGCTTGCTCAGGCTTGGTGTCTTCACAAGGGCTCTACTGTCTTATGATTCAATGTAAGAACATAGAAGTCGGGATATACAAAAAAGCAACATTCTGAGGAAAGAATAAATCTCTTTAATTTCAGACCCATTACAACATAGAGGGAAAAAACCCAGTGTGTGCAGTCTTTTCCTAACACACCCTTCACAAACAAAACTTTTGATTCACCTGTACATACAGTTAAAGTCAAAATCCCCAGTAATTTTTTTTTCAAATATTTCCCAAATGATGTTTAAAAGAGCAAGGAACATTTTAAGTATTTCCTATAATATTTTTTTTCTTCTGGAGAAAGTCTTATGTTTTATTTTGGCTCGAATAAAAGCAGTTTTTAAGGTCAATAATATGCAACACATGCTCATTGTGGATATGTATCTCTGTTTACATTTCTGGAAAGCATGAATTATGTAGCCAGTGGTACATCTGGCTGCATTTCATCTTTAAAATGAACGCTTGGGTGGCGGTAGGACGCTGCTGACAGCTTCTGTTCCTTTCGAGCTTACCAGTTGACTGCTTACCTCTGTACGGAAGGCTTTTCCGGTGTTACCAATTTGTCCAGTGGCTCACTGTGTACGTTGACGGACTTTGGACGCGGAGCTGCATTGACCCCGTCAACAGAGTTCGAGTCCGGCAAAGAACGATTCCAAAAAAAGTAACAAAGTAACAAAAGCAAAGTTAATAAATAAACCACAGGCTAAAATGACGTGGTGAAATCCCATAACCAACATAGGCTAATTCTGAAAAAGTACCCTCATTAATAGTTCTAGAGATGGCAAATTATGCAGCCAGAAGTGGATAATACGAATGTTACGGGTTGGTATGACGCCATTCCATTTTGCATTAGCAACTGACCGCTTACCTCCAAATGGACGGCTTTCCCGCAGTTACTAGTTTGTCCAGTGGCTCGCAGTGTACTTTGGCGGACTTGAGATGCAAAGAGGAGTTGAGCTCGATCGGTCAGTCAGTCCACTCTGGTGGATTTACGCAAGAAGAGCAGGCACGAATGGCACTCGCAAGAGAATTTTGAGATCTCAAAGTGTACACAGCGGCCTCTGGTGGCTTCGCAAAAACTGCAAAAAAACCTGTACCTTCTGTGATGTAATTTGAGCTCTCCGGAAATGTATATAGGGGTACATTTTCAGAATTAGTCTGAGTTGCAAGTGACGGCTTTTCTTTTTCTAGATTGCTTTTGAAAACACTATCGTTGGGTTTAGAGAAGGAGGTGGGTGGGTCAGTCGACTGCAAGCTGGCCTTGTCAGCTGAAGTGTATATTGCGCCCTCTGGTGGATTTACACAGGAAGAGGACGCGTAACAGAAATTTGAGATAATCAAGAAGCATACACAGCGGCCTCTAGTGGATTTGCAAAAAAACAAACACTGTGAGCAGATGATTACATATTTTGCTGTGCCCAAAAATATAAACCTGGATACATATACGCAATGAGCCTTGGTTGCCACTACAAGACCCCTTAATTATATATATATATATATATATATATATATATATATATATATATATATATATATATATATATATATATATATATATATATATATTAATTGTCTACAGAACAAATTATCATTATACAATGATTTACCTAATTACCCTAACTTGCCTAGTTAACCTAATTAACCAGTAAGCCTTTAAATTGCACTTTAAGCTGAATACTAGTGTCTTGAAAAATATTTAGTAAAATATTATGTACTGTCATCATGGCAAAGATAAAAGAAAACAGTTATTAAAACTATTATGTTTAGAAATTTGTCGGAAAAAAAAATACCGCGGGGCTTATAATTCAGCAGGGCTAATAATTCTGACTTCAACTGTATATGAACATTTTCCTTTACATAAAAAAGGAAGGCTTTGTTGAGATGTAATTATTTGCTTGTATTTAAAAGGGGATTTGTGTCCTCTCATTGGGAGAGCGGCTTTAAGCTGTATTATAATCAACAAAGACTTACTAAGAGGCTGAGAGATGCAAAGCCTCCTCGAGTAACAATGGAATCAGGTTGAAATAAGCTTAAGCTCTCTAAGAGTCAATTCATATTTGGAGCAGTGTTCTGTGAATGGCAGAGCGGTGTTTAATAGTATGAATGAGATCCGAATTGGATTTATTCAGAGCTGAATGCTCTCCTTTAATTATAGATCAACCCTCAGTCTATAAAGCTGTGGAACTATGCTTGATGTGTCTTGATTTTATGCTAAAATATTTCTTGTCGATGTTTGTCGAGATGACTGCAATATTTCTCAAAATACAAACACAAATCACCCACAGCATTTAAGATCCGATTTGTTTAAAATCGATGATCTTCAACTGACTGGTTGAGAGATGATATGAAGTCTGTTTATCACTGGACAAGAAGCAATGCATTTAGGCCCAATCCCAATTCTACCCCTTAGCCCTTCCCCTTACCCCTAATTTTGTGCGTGCCCATGAAGGGGTAGTGGTGTCCCAATTCTCTTTATCTTGAAGGCGTAGGGCTAAGGGCAAGGGGTATACACCCCTTCAAACAAAAACTTTTCAGGAACAAAAATTCTTACAAAAATAGAATTGGGATTGGGCCTTAATACATTGTTCCAAGCCATGTCTTTAAAATATGGACATTTATTTTATGACAGTATTTTCAATGGAGTTTCTGCACTCGCCTACTGCTCCTGATTGTAAAAAGGGAGACACTGGGAGCAGACTTGCGGATCCAAATGCAGGTTTTAATAGGAAGGTAAAGCAATGGTCAATACAGGGACTATGCCAAAGGAAAAAAAAAATAAAAAAATCAATCTGCAGTAGGTGGAGGAGAATGGTTAAAGGGGTCTACTTTATTGAAACTATATTCGGTGAACCATACCTTTAAATGTTTTGGAGATATTTCCATAGTCATGTTTTTTCTTAGAACAGAATACAACAGGGCTCGAAATTAAGCTTTTTGCTTGGTAGCACCGGTGCTCTTAACTTTAAAAATCTAGGCGCATCAGCCAAAATTTAGTCGCACCCATCAATTATAAGCACCGTTACTACAAGTGTTATACAAACATATTTATTGCATTTGAAATCAACAGTAATCAAACTAACAAGCAAAAAATATGTGCAAGCGTAAGGAAAATGTCTCAACGAAATCCAGTTTTCACAAGAAAATAGATTTTTATAACATAACTGAGTGACTAAAAGATACACGGACCGCTCCCCGGCCATGCACGCACTGCTTGACATGAATGAATCTGTTAACGATATAACTGTGCTGTTCTCACGGGTGCTGTCTGATATTGCACTGATGCTTTTGACATATACTGTACCTTATTATATGCATACGTCATGTTAATAGCAATACCGGTCTTTTTATGAGTAGCGATGTTAGTTTACTCAGTTTAAGTCTGTGTGATGGTGTACGTGGTGTTAAATTTGACATATAGCTGCCACTTGCACGGCGGACAGCATCTGGCGATTTTATGAAGGATTAAACAGAAGCTCTCGTGCTAGATGTGGCAAACAGTTACCTGAAAATTCCATCCCACAGACTTTTCATAGCGGACTCGAAGTCTTTTATCCACTCTTGGAAAAGTGTAGATGGTGGATTAACATTCAGAAATGATCACTAGTACGTTGTGTCATTATTTGTAACTTTAGATGTCATGGTTTCTAAAACAAAATCTGTCAGTGTTATCTTCATTCTCATCTTCAGCGCCTTACAATTTTTCGCGGTAGTAGCTCTCAGTCAATGCCTTCTGGCTTGAGATGACAGAGTGATTGACAGCTGATATTTCAGTGCTAGATCAGTGGGCCAATAAGAAGAGCGCGAAGGCGGGGCAAGCATTACGGACTTGGCTTTGTTTACTGCAGCAAATTACAACTGTTTTAAACCATTCCTGAGCGCTGCGTTTCCCGTTTCAAGTGCAGAGATGCATTCTGCGTGAATTCTGGTGAACATTTTGCAGTAAAAACTGGTCGCACACAACAATTTTATGCACTAGCACAAATGCTCCCAAATATATTTTGAGGTCGCATAGATAAAATTTCGGGCGCATATGCGACCAAAATGGTCACAAATTCGAGCCCTGATAAAAATTTATACATTTCAGGATACGACCTTTACCAAGAACAAACAACCTCTTCTTTTTTTAAGCATCTAATTTCCTTATTTTTCTTCTCTCTATTTGTTTTTACAATGAACAGGATAACGAAACACAGCCGCAGGTGTACTACACCGCACGACTACAGTTTCATCTAGTGCAGAGTAATGTAGTAATTTAGAAGAACATCAAGCTCTCTGAAATCAAAGTTGTCCTCTCGTCTATCACAAGGGACAGAATTTAGGCCACGGCCAAAGCAATCTGGCATCACTAAACCTCGAGGAGAGCCAAGCGTGACCTCCCCCAGAATGAACCATTGTCCTTCAAGATGGGCTGGAAGCCACAGCGCCTCACCTGTAGTGTCCAGTTACTGGCCGAAGTGATCGTTTGACCTTTCTGTTTGTGGCCCGTTCTGATCTCTCATGTTTTATTTACGCTCTTCAGAATGCTGGTCCTCTACTGGAAGGTGATATTGCATCCTCGCGCATAAGTCACAAACAAAAAAAGGCTGTTTTTAAGAGATTTTAGCCTGCTTTGCGACTCTGCTTTCAAGCGGAGGGTTCTCAGGTTTCCTAGACAACACAAACAATTAGCGGAGGCCACGGAGGGGAGAAGCAGCCTGCTAATTATCCACGGGAACTACTAGAGAACATGGGCACGGATCAACGCTCCAGTCTTCAGCTGGGACCTGAAGCGGCACTGAAGAAGGATTTTAGGTGCTCTTAATATTGCTTAAAATGCTGTTGACATTATCTTCAACAGGTGAAAACTGTAATGGTGGACGGCTGCCTCTCACTCAGGACTGTTTATGCTAATGATGGAGAGATCGTCACTAATGGGCGGGGCTTTCACCCTCTGATGACATGTAGAAATGAAAAATGTCAATCAAAGTGTTTCTGCAGACTGTTTCTGTCAAGTGTGATAAGGAAAATGCTTATTATTTACTATTATAGGCTGGCTGTATTCACATGGTTGTCACATAACTGTGTTTAAACCCCTTATACAATTTAATTCTGCGTAATATCTCCCCTTTAGTTTGTAATGCACAAAGTAAAATGTCCACAGTCATCAATCTGGCAACCTGTGTTTGCATTGAGTCATTGTATCATCGAGTCATCATATATTACAAATGTAAACATTAGCTGAGCAGCTTACATTCTGAAGTAGAGATCTGCGCTGGACTATATTTTGAATCCCGCTTCCGCCCGCACCCCCCAGGTTTTAGTCCGAACCCGACCACTCCCGCTTATGTTCAGCATTCGTTGTCCCGCTGCCCGACCCGCTCTGTTTTCTACCCGCTGCGCTCGTTCCCGCTAATGGGCGGGGGAAAGAACAAAACCAAAAACCACCCAGCTATACAAAGTCCAGACAGCCTACAACACGCTGTCTGTATAAACACAAACACACAGCACCAAGCTAAGCAAGTGACACAAACACAGACAGCAAAATCACGCTCTCTCTCATTCACACACATAAACACATAGCACAAACCCCTCTCTCATCCGTGCACGCACACACACAAAAGCTAAACGCAGCATCACGCTATCTCATTCACACACATACATATGCGTGCGTGCACGCTCGCTCGGGAGTTGGGAGCGATATTGTTAGACCGCCCGCTCCTGTCCAAATTTATACCAGTTACCAACCGCTCCCGCGCTTTATTCGGAAATTTATTCCCGCGCCAAACGAAATCTGGTTGGGTCCTGCGGCTCCTCTAGACTGAAGCTGCCTTTCCACTGCACATGACATTTGGACATGACGGTAGGAAAATGCCCCCTTGTGGCAATCGCACATAATTTTCAGTTTTGACATGCACCATGGAAGTCCTGTTCTCGGAGTGTCCGAAATAAAAGTGTGCAAATCATCAGCCTTTATTCTCCATGTGTTCACCATGGTTGAATGAATGAATACTACAAACTCATAGACCGCTAAAAAATTAGGAGGGAGTGTGGAGACAACAAAGAAATATTTTTTTATTACAAATTTATGAACAGAAATTTTTTCTTCAATATACACTTTTTATTTGATTATTAAAATAACAAATAAATCATATTTCTCATCTCAGGTGCATGGACCTTCTTGGACAACACTAAAATACATCACATCCGGACGGCTGTTGCATAAGGTCTAGTCACAGGATTTCAAATATCTCAACGTATCCGCAGCTCAATTCGGATCCGAATTTTACGCATACGGATAACCATTTTCAAGAAAAGGCAGCCTGATGAGAAGAAAATGTAGGTATTTTACGTTAATGTACAACAATGGTTTGTTCTGTAGACTACCGAAAAAAATAAATAGCTTAAAGGGACTAATAATTTTGTCCTTAAAATGTTTTTTTAAAAATTTAAAACTGCTTTTATTCTAGCCGAAATAAAACAAATAAGACTTTCTCCAGAAGAAAATATATTATCAGACATACTGTGAAAATTTCCTTGCTCTGAAACATCATTTTTGAAATATTAAAAATAAATAAATAAATAAATAAATAAAAGGGGGCTAATAATACTGACTTCAACTGTTTGTCCCAGAATGCAATGCGATTGTGATGTCACAATAGTGTAGTTTTTAAGTGATCAAGGGTTAAAGTCATTCAATTTAAACCTATTTAGATGTTTCAACAGTAGTGGATACTGGTGTAACGTAATCAATGACATACTTCCAAGGGAACGAGATGGAAGTTACAAAAAAAGGGCATAAAAAAGCTGGACTGAAATGCAGCCTCTGTCTCAACATAATATAATTTTTTGTCGACTGAAAACACTAGAAAACCCTTCTTTGTACTTTTGTCAATTAAACAAATATTACAGTTGATTAAGAAAATCATACATTTTTGATTTTACTTCACTTTACAAAACGTCCCAACTTTTTTGGGGTGGGAGTTTATCATTCGTATTCAGTCAGATTCTCATGGGTCTTTTTTTGCTGCCTATGCCTGAATATGAAACTAAATGTCACAATTATGGTCACATTTAGAGACCCCTAAAGGCTTCTTTCCAAACACAGTTAAACATTTCCCATCCCCCTGATGGTCATTATGTGTTTTAATGGCAGCCCAGACCTGGTAAACTACACGAGATCAGAGTCCATCGTCTGGTTTCCTGTTGAGATGAAAGTAAGTGGAAATGGTGATAAACTTTGGGATGCTCAGGGCTATTCTATTAAACAAGTGAACATGTGTGCAGTCACAGATTACTAGTATACACTTGCCTGGTAATTCAGTAATATAAAATAATCTCTCCGTTAAACAGAAATTGGGGGGGAAAAAATCAAATAAACAGGCTAATTATTCAGGGGGGCTAATAATTCTGACTTTAACTGTGTGTGTGTGTGTGTGTGTGTGTGTGTGTGTGTGTTTGTGTATATATATATATATATATATATATATATATATATATATATATATATATATATATATATATACACATACATACACATACACACACAAATATATATAAATAAATAAATATATATATATACATACATATGCAAGCCATCACTGGGAAACATCCATACACACACTATACTACAGACAATTAAGCTTACCCGATTTACCTATACCACATGTTTTTGGACTGTGGGGTAAACCGGAGCACCCGGAAGAAACCCATGCCAACACAGGAAGAGCATGCAAACTGTACACAAAAACGCCAACTGACCGGGGCTTGAACCAGCAACCTTCTTGCTGTGAGGCGATTTTGCTACCCACTGCGCCACCATATATGTATATGCCATGTGTATATATATATAGTTATTGTTAATAAATATAATTACAAACAATTTTACATTAATTAATAAAAAAACTATAAAAATGCTATATTAAAATAATAAATAATAAAATAATAATAATAAAATAAAATTAATTATTAAAAATAAAAAAATAAAAATAATAAAATAACAAGTAAATAAATAAATAAAATAATAAATAAAATAAATTCCTGATGTAAAGTATGTAACAGGAATATTCTTGCCCTGAGGTCATTAGAACAGGCAAAACAGAACATAATAACACCTAAAGAGCAAAGACTACAATATCAGAGCACCAACATAAAAGTAATCCACTAAAAAGCTTTGGGAGCTCAACATGTTGTCATACAAAATGGTTTCATAGTTTTACAGACCACAGTTTGTAAATACAGTAATGTTTGTTTACTGTCACAAGCTGATAATCTTCATAGCCATTTTCACATTTGGGCTGATTGCGCCACCTTGTGGAGTGACACAAATAAAGTAGTTTTATTTTTAACATGCTGTTTACTGTATACCATCTTACCAGAACGATTCCTTCAGTGATGTACCCCTACTTTTCATAAACTAAAAATATAACATGAGTAAATATAACATGAACTGTGACAAACGTAATCAAGTATTTCTGGAGATCTAATATATCTCGTTTCATACGCCACAGGATAAATCAGCCACATGCAGCTGTGCTTTTTAAGCTCTTGATGAATCAGAGTTTCAATTGCAAATCTCTGGAGATTTCAACAAGTATTAGACCACTCATGAACATCTTATGAGTCCTGCATGAGTCTAATATGGATTATTTTGATCAAATGTTGGTCAATGAAGCTCCAGTGTTTCAATTGTACAAAATGTTTACTGTTAAAATCAAATAATTTACAGCAAATGACAAAAAAATAAATAAAATAAATTATATATATATATATATATATATATATATATATATATATATATATATATATATATATATATATATATATATATTTATATAAAACCGCAAACAGCAAAGTTTATTAATTAAATTGTCTTTTAGGCACAATGTGGAAACAAATCTTAAGGATTAAAAGGACAGTTCACCCAAAAGAAAAGTCATAGTTTACTCACCTTCAAGTGTTTCCAAACCTTTATGAGTTTCTGTTGAACAAAAAAGAGGATATTGACTTCTACAGTAGGAGAAACCAATGCTTTGGAAGTTAACTGTTACAGGTTTACAACGGTTTTTTAAAATATCTATAATTATTATATAAATATTATATAAATATAAATATTAATTATATAAATATAATTATTTTCATGTTTTAATGAAAGAAAGAAACTCATGAAAAACTTGTGACAAAGGATGAATAATGGATGATATAATTTTCAGTTTTGGGTGAACTATCCCTTTCACATTAATGATCAAACCAAAGTAATGAAAGTAAAAACGATTTGTGGCTTGAATTATTAATTTGCAATACTTCTACTACTAACAGTAAATGTTCACAATTAAAAATAAATAACAAATAAATTAAGAAAAAAAATTATACTTATAGGCTGACAGAGGATTTGACCAACAGCAAATAGTAAATAAAGACATTTTAAGTCAATATTATTAAAAATTCTTGATTATGCCCATTATCATGCTTTTTAGTATGATTTTGCCACTTTGGACAAACACATGGTGCAATAAAATGTATATGTTGTGGTGTATTGTGACAATGACATACATTAAAGTGTATTCCCACTGAAAATATGCCAAATGAGACGCATATTCATTAAAAAAATATACATTATTTGCTAATTAATAACCACTCATGTGGATTTTTATAACTCTAAATATGCATGTGGTTTAATAAATGTGTAGATGTGATAAATAAAAACAGCTTTGTTGTACATTTGAATTTTTTTTGTTTCTTGCATTCTCTGACATTTTTACGCCCTAAAACATTTTAAAGGGATAGTGTACCTAAAACTGAAAATCCTTCATCTTTTACTCTTCTTTCACTTGTTCAAAACCTCTCTGAGATTCCTTCTACTGTTGAACACAAAATAAGATATTTTGAAGAATGCTGAAAACCTGTAACCATTGACATCCATCTGTTTTTCATTTTATGAAGGTCAATGGTTACAGGTTTTCAGCCTTCTTCAACAGAAGAAGTATAGTTTAAAACGCATTGAGAGAGATTTAATTTAACAAATACTTTAATTAACAAGCAATTATTAAAAAATTAATGTACAAATCAAATCAATTGTAAAATACCTCCCTTTGTTAATAACAAAACAACCCAACATCACAACACCATTCAGTTTGAGAAAGATAAATTGCATTTGTCATTTTATAATAATTAAAATGGACAATGATTCTTGATTTTACTAGGTTTTTAACTGGGTGAACTATCCCCTTAAGTGGCCTCGAGGCATGAATGGTCCTAATGGCTGGAAAATGTGCTGCTAAAATGTAATATTTTGAGTCAAAGTTTATGATGGCCATCATGTGGAAAATTTAATATCATTAAATTCAATATGCTTGGTGCAATTCTGAAGAGACCATCAGTCTTATTAGTAGAAATGAGCAAAAACAGTATTTATTTTCATATCTTGACCACTAGGCGTCACTGTTCTGAAACTGTAACCTCAGCTCATGACTGGCAGACATGAGTTTTAATTTATGCAAAAATATGGCGTGCACAGAATCATCGTTTAGAACAATCACTATATACAAACAATACATTTTGATTTCAATCCGACTTTGACTAAATATAAAACAGAAAAACTCACATCCAGTACGCTGTACAAAATGATCGCTGCCTTAAATGTTTTAGCAGAATCAAATGAACTTTTGTAGTCATCCCAACTTACATCTAAAAATAATAAGTAACTTTGTATTGATGAAAAAAGATAGCTGAAACCTGATTAACGTATTAAAATAAGCTAAAGAAACATAAAAATATTTATTGTCTTCACTTTTTATCGTTTTTTACAGTATGGGTTAGAGGAAACATTCGAGCATTCATTCAGCTTCAACATTCCAGAGTGTCAAATGAACCTCTATCTCAACCCACAATTTAGCCTTCAAATTGAAGTGTTGTTTCTTATTTCAGAGAGTTTTTTTTTGTTATTGTTGTTAATGGAGTGAAATGAGAGCCGTTCTGATGCTGAGAGAGAGAGAGAGATAGTGTCTGTGTAAAGTCCATTGATCAGAGGCTCATATGTTGCCCAGGTTGAAGTGCAGCACCGACAGGTTGAGTTACTCGTCTCAAGGGCTCTTATACATTTCTGCTGTCTCAGACCAACTTTCAATCTGACCCACTTTTTATACACGTTAAAAAGCTCTACATTAGCCAATCAAAGCTGCTACACTTGATATCTATATCTGCGTCCCAAATGGCACACTATACACTAGGGATGTAACGGTATCAGAATTTCACGGTACGATAATACCTCGGTATGAATGTCACGGTACGGTATTTATTGAATCATTTACAGGAAAAAACAAAACTTATGAAAATACTCCAAAAAAGTGCCAAAAGCGTCAATGACATACAAATTAGCCATCTATCTGTAAGCTTTGAAACAGGAACTTCAATTTTAATAACAAAAAAATATTAAACCATGTAAAAAAATAAAGTTTCAATTTAGTATTGTTGAAAACTCATCACATTCAACATTTAATCACTCACTCACTTAGATAGAGATGGGTTTAAAGGAAAATTATCATATAAATATAATCTGGTAAAAGCTGGTATCTCTGGGTATTTACAATGTCCCCTGCAACAGAAAAAACCCTCATTTGGGACTGAGGTTTCTGGGACAAGAGAGATATGACTTGGCCCAGGTTGACAGCAGTGGGTGACGTTGTGCATTGTCTTTCCCCCACTTGAGAGGACAAACCATGAGTAAGATAGAGATCTCATGTCTGCATCAATCTGAACAGTGTGCTGACAACACCGCTATTCAGTACGTGCGCGACAACACAGCTGATAAGAACTCGCGCGACAACACAGCTGATAAGAACTCGCGCGACAACACAGCTGATAAGAACTCGCGCGACAACACCACTATTCAGTACGCGCGCGACAACACAGCTGATAAGAACTCGCGCGACAACACCGCTATTCAGTACGCGCGCGACAACACAGCTGATAAGAACTCGCGCGACAACACCGCTATTCAGTACGCGCGCGGCGACAACACCCGCTTTAGAGTTTTCCAGCTCTTTTTTATCCTCGCTTCTAGCAGCACACTCCATTTCCGCATTACTGGATCTGTAGCGACAACAGACCGCAAGGGATGATGGTCAAGCATGGGCTGATGGGAATTGTAGTTTTCGCTACCTCCCGTTCGCTTCATTCGCCTGAGCAAATTTTCTCAGAAGACCTATAGTTTTACCGAGTCATGCGACTTAAGTAATATCGAAAATATTTAATATTGCGGTATGACGGTATTTACAATACCGTTACATCCCTACCATACACTCAATATGTACTTATGCACTTACACACTCAACGGCATAGTACATGTATGTAGTGTTGTCCCAAATGGAGCAGTTTTTTACTAAGCGGAAATTCAACCCGTTTGCCTGATGACGTTTGACGGTCGCCAGATGAGTCAAATAATTGACCAAACTATCAAATAATACCTGCCGTAAAGATAACCGCATTCACCATCGGGAGGCGCTATAATCACTCTGGTAGGAGAATTTTGCCTTCACCATCCAAAATAAATAAACTTATCCAACATGTGCGCCCGATAGCGATGCCCTTTCTGGTCCGTGAGCAAACCTGTGGTCGTTGAGTGCGCGAAGTGTCAATCATTACACACTTCATTTTAGCGGCTAAATGAGTGTATCATGCGAATAATTCAAGTGCACTTATTATTTTTTTAGAGTTTTTCTATCTATCTATCTATCTATCTATCTATCTATCTATCTATCTATCTATCTATCTATCTATCTATCTATCTATCCATCCATCCATCCATCAGGGTTAGGCCGATGGCCAATAGGCAACATGATGATGAGCCGGCATTGCCGATCCTCCGCCCTGCCCCCGTCGCAAACGCGCTCGCGAGAAACACACACTCGGCCCCCATTTGCACTAATATGTCTTACTGTTAAAATGGCATTTTAGAGCGAAAATGATTCACATCCACACCGTGTTTTACCTAGCATTTCTGAACAGCCGCTGAAAACGCACATTACGTGACCACACACACAAACACAGACACAAGTGGTGCTCACTGCAGAGCCACACACTCATGCGCTCCTCAGAGCTCCAGAAACAGAGAGCAGTGCACGTCGGACAGTTTGTCAAGAATGTACCGCTGGGTCGCGTCTCACTACAGTGGTTAAACGCAATATTCAGACATCCCAAGTCTCCCGGGAGGCTCTATGCATTTATGTATCTCAATGTTGGAACTCCCATTTATTGAATGGAAATGTTTCTGATTCATGTATGCAAATTCATCTTCAGATGGCGCCTTTATAGCAATGTGCGTGCAGTCGATCGCTCTGATTACGTTGAGCAAACCAACAATCGCTGCAAATTGCGCTTTAATGTTTGGCTGGTCAACTGCATGGTATGGAAACCTTATATACCTGCTAGACATGTGGATGATCCCGTCTCATACAGGTGCCATTGCATGGCTCAAAGACACTTTGTAGTGTGCAATTTAACACAATCGCCTCTAGGAGTCGCCAATGGAAATAAAAAAAACACACACAAGAAATGCACGTACGCGAGGCATGAAGTTGGCGTGGACCAGCGCACATACCCACGTTCATTTCATCGTTAGTAAATCCAAACGTGAGCGTGAAATCTGGCTTAAAACAGTTTTATCATTACTTTTAAACATGAAATATATTACAATAAAATATTTTGAACCATATAAAAAAATAAACAAAGGGAAAATCACTTGATCACACGACTATGCTCACTTTCATCTGTGAATAACTGAATCATAGGTGACGAATAGAAAGTGATGCTTCATCCACACCACTAGGTGTCAGTATAAAATCCAAGAAACACTCAATTGGTGGAGTAAACAGACACAAATCACTTTTTTAAAGGCCACTTCAGTCCACCGATGACAGAAGATTAAAGATTGACACTGTTTCGGATGACACGTGAATCAGGCGCAGTCCAAATGAACACAAACACCTGCTCTTTCACTTCATTTCCTTCCCAGAGAGTATAATTATTTTGAGTTGGACTGTTGGATGATTTAGAAAGGATTTGGTGTGATTGGTCTAATCTTTCTCAGTAGGTCTCTGGCACAGGAGGCATTAGCACAACTTGACATCCCATTTAGCAGTAGGACAATCACATGCCAGTGCTGTGCTCAGGGGTTGGCTGATGGAGGCGTATTAATCCTGATCCGAGACCAGCTTTGTTGTTACTCATTATAATTTAGGAGCAGGGAGATGCTCATCCAAGATCAGTCTGAGCTTTATTGTTCCTAAATAGTTTCCACCCAAAGCACGTACAGTGTCAAGCCGAGGGTATGTTTGGAAAGGAATCGAATATGCTGTTTACTGCAATAAGGCACTATTGCAAAAAAGAATGAAGGCCTGATCATCACAAGAAAAATGATTGCAATGGTCACTATACCAGCATAAGGATGCCATCGCCACTTTAAATGTTGTTTTGAGTTTGGGGGGACTTTCAGTTGTTATCAATATTTAGCTGTCAAATAAAATATATAAAATAAAATAATAATATTTAAAATAAATAAATAAATAAATAAACGGATAAAAAAATTAAATAAAAAAATCAATAATAATAAAAAAAATGTAAATAATAAAATAGAATAAAGGGGCGCACGGTGATGCAGTGGTTAGCACGATCGCCTCACAGCAAAAAGGTTGCTGGTTCGAGTCCAGGCTGGGTCAGTTGGCATTTCTTTGTTGAGTTCGCATGTTCTCCCCGTGTTCGCATGGGTTTCCTACAGGAGCTCCGGTTTCCCCCACAGGTCCAATGACATTCAATATAGGGTGAGCTAAATTGTCCGTATTGTATGTGTGTGAATGAGTGTATATGGATGTTTCTTAGTGATGGGTTGCAGCTGGAAAATCTGCAATCTGGAAATGTATCTGCTGCCTAAAACATATGCTGGATAAGTTGGCAATTCATTCCGCTGTGGCGACCCCAGATTAATAAAAGGACTAAGCCGAAAAGAAAATGAATGACAATAACACAATTAAAATAAAAGCTTAGGGTGTCCAACTGCAATCAATAATCAACTTCAAATCAATTCTTACAAAATATGTCTCATAAATATGTATTATCTAACATCAATTAACAACTAACTAATAACAACTTCAATAGGGTATATGCCGAGCTAGTGTTTTTCCCATACTGATAAACTTCCGGTGACATGAACTTTTTTCCACTTTATACGGTTCCTTTTACAGCATCGATGTTGTAATGCCGTTAAAATACATACAGTTAAATTTAACAGTTAAAACTTTGGGATTCATTTAGTTGCTCAAGCGTAAAACGAGACAAAAAGCCATTTACTTGCACGTGCCCGTCAGAATCGGCAGGCTAGCGCAGAAACTCTATTGAATCTACTGGGGTAAAATAAATGTTTATATTATAAAGACATGGCGGGGGAAATGTGATTTAATGCAGTGCTTCTTGTACAACCTAAGACCCACTTTATATCGGATATCACCCAGCTAGTGGAGATCGCAGATTTTTAAACAGACCTTAAACGCGCCGATATTTGCATTGGCATACCCCAGGTTAACCCGCTTAACCCAGGTTACTGGCAAATTAAAAGTCCTATTAGCATGCTTCGTCATATACCCTACTATTTCCCAAGGTCTGTTTACCAGAGTGAGGACATTTTTTTTTACTATATTTTTATTTATTTATATATATATATATATATATATATATATATATATATATATATATATATATATATATATATATATATATATATATTTTTTTTTTTTTTATTTTTTTTTTTTTAAATAAAATATATTTATTTTAGTTTGGCAGAAATAATATTAATAATATTAATAATAATAATAATAATATTAATTATAATAATAATATTAGCCACCTTATGACAAAACGCAAACATTTAAATACCAGTCATTCAGAAGCACAGAATAGTGCACTCACTGCACTCTAATAAAATGGTAAGGCTTACAATCCAATACAGATTAAACCTCTTTAACATTATTAAAAGTAAATGCTGAGTGACTGATTTTTGTTGATTTGCATTGAACCCCAGTTCAAACTATAGCCTATGTTTATTTTACTTTCAAGATCTGAGGTGAATATCTGCTGCTGCTTTAAGTATGACAACAAATGCCATGTAAACATTTATAGATTTCAACGCTGAATAAAGCATAAGCAGTACCTGATGTGATCATTGTCACAGTTTACGCTTGTTGTTGTTGTTTTTTCTTCAATTTTCTACAGAGCAAACCATCATTATACAATGACTTGCACAATTAACATAGTTAAGCCTTTAAATCTCATTTTAAGCTGAATACTAGTATCTTGAAAAACATCTAGTCAAATCATGTACTGTCATCATGACAAAGATAAAATAAATCAGTTAAAAATTAAGAAATAAAAATTAAAAATAGGTTAGTAAAACGATTATGTTTAGAAATGTGTTAAAAAAAATCTTCTTTCAGTTAAATAGAAATTAGGGAAAAAATATAAAAGGGGGCTAATAATTCTGACTTCAACTGTATTTCCAATGTGCTTTATATACAAATATCTGCATGAGTTCTCTCATTGTGTTCTTCTCAGCTAAACAGCTGAAAAAAGTGAAAGATTGTGATATGAGGGTCTACAACTGCGAGGTCCAGTCGAGGTATTCAGCTCATGCCAAGTGGCCCGGAAGCTGGCAGACAGGATGAAATTACAGCTCTGACAAGCTGACATTTTCAGCCCTCACTGCTTTCTCTAGCGTATAGACATTACTGAAGAAATCACATTGCTGTAACTGCTGGACTCTCGCTTTCTCAACACACACTTTCGATTTACTTCAGAAAGATGTTAAGAGGTCGGTTGTGGGATGCTCCATCCATAATGAATTGATAGAATAGGAACTCTTAAGAAGTTAATATATTTTAGGCTATAATAGGATGCTAAATTTTTCTGGTGGAAATGTGCATGTAGCAATTTAATTAACCAGTAGAAGAATTTGCAAAGTTTTATTTTTTTTAATGTATCTTAATAAACTAGTAAAGTTTATAAGTAAATAGAATTACTTCATAACCTCTACATCAGAGGGAAAAAAATTAAAAATAAATAAATAAATAAATAAACCAAAAAAAAATGGAAAGAAAATATATAGATTTTTCATTTTAGACACTTAAATTGCCCTTGTATATTTAATATAAAATACCACTTGGATAATTAAAACATAAATAGAAAATAGAACAATTTGAAAATGTATTTCTTGCAATTTAATTTAATTTGCTATTTTTACCATATCCATTTCCACCACATTTCATATTATGTACTTAAATACAATTTAATTTCATTCATTCCATTTTTTTGAAAAATACTGATTGATTTATAAGTACGTATGTATCCTAAATACTAATAAAATAAATCAATAATAATATTTACGTATATGGTCAGGCTTTTAGCTAAATCTGACCAATTTAATTACTGTATTATTTGTAGTTTTATTAATTATAATAATCATCATCCTCATAAAATAATAATAACAAGTATTATTGTTATTATTATTATTATTATTAATAATAATAATAATAATAATAATAATGAAACATAATCATAAACTTATAATAACAACAACAACAGCTATTGCTGCCTATAATAATAATAATAATAATAATAATAATAATAATATAATAAATAATCATAAACTTATAATAACACCAACAACTATTGCTGCTATTAATAATAATAATAATAATAATAATAATAATAATAATAATAATAATAATAATAATAGTGTTATTATTGTTATTATTATTTAAATTATTTAAACTTTAAAAACAGAGTTATTTATTAATTTAAAACTTTTTTAATGTTCAGAATGAATCATTAAAAACTAAAAGATGGGTCTGAAAAATTATAAAAAATTATTTCATAAAATGAGACACGCAGTAAAAGTCACACAAATAAAAAAAATTAAATCATGTTTAGGCCGCCTTTATAGAAAGAAGTAAAAGGTAAAGAAATCAACAAGACAAAATACTTTCAACTCCTAAAAACATACATGCTGAAACATTAACAAACACTCACAATCCTGGGTTTTCACCTTAAAATGTGAAAAAATTGCTTTCAGAAACTTCTCTACAGCTGTTCATGTACTGTTTATTCACAGAATCCTATCAGCTAAGCTTTCAAAAACACCCACAGCCTTTCAAACACCAATATTGTACAGCTTCATAAAAGATTAATCACTGCCTAGCAATCTGAGAATTCGCTATGAAGTTCAAAACATAATAATTACTTTTCTTTTGGGATCTAACAGATCTTTAGACTCTAAGAAAAGTGATGTGCTGAATGACTAGGAAAAAAAAAGCAGACAGCAGTGTTGGGAAAAGTTACTTTTGAAAGTAATGCATGACAATATTGAGTTACTCCCTAAAAAAGTAACTAGTTGAGTAACTTAGTTACTTTTTATGGAAAGTAATGTGTTACGGTAACGCTTTATAATAACTACACACTATGAATCATCTATTAAGTATTAGCAAATAGTGAATTCATTATCTGTTAAGCATTAACTCTGCATTAATAAACGTTAATAAGCAGTTTATAACTGCAACAAATGCTGTATTCTTGACTTCTAAGCACATTTGCTTATTATTTGTACTTTCAAACTTTGTTAATGATTTATTTTTCATTACTAAATTATCAAATTATTTACAGACCAGTTATTTAAGCATAGTTGGTTGTTTAAGATCATGAATGAGCTAATAAACTATTCAAATTGACATTTATCAATCGTATTATTTAAGCATATACTAATAGTTAATTTGTATGTTAATAAATGCTTTATTAACTCAACTTCATCCAGTTTTGTGACCTAATTTAAAGTGAGGACTATTTATGCTTTATAAATCCCTTATAATTGACAATTAAAGGCTCGGTTATATTCTAGACAGGAAAAAAGAACATAAACCAACTTAATTTATTTCTATTAATTTGACGATACACAAATGAAACTATCAAACAACAAATTAATCTTTGCAACCTTATCTAAAATGAAATGACTGTATTTAGTGATGACATCCTTTTATATTGTTAAATTTTATATTGTTGTTGATTTATTCAATTTTATGCAATATTTTGACACTCCTGTTATTCAGCAATGTTTAAAGTTTACAGTAGTTTTACTTAAGATAATATTGCAAAGATTATTGTTCAGTTGGTGCTAAGCCTTTAATTGTCATTTATAAAGGATAATAAAGCATGAATAGTCCTCACTTTAGATCAGGTCACAAAACTGCATGAAGTTGAGTTAATAAAGCAATAATTTACATACAAATGAACCATTACTATATGCAGGAATAATAAGATATATGAATGTTAATTTCAATAGTTTCTTAACCGTTCACTTACTTATTTTGAATGATCTTAAAAAAAAAACAATAAAAAAAACTACTCCTAATGCACAACACACATCTTTATTAAAAAGCTCATGCGCTTGGCTTTACGACTGTTTTTTCTGTCCTTAAAATTGCAAAAGTGGATTCGGAAATGCCCTTAGTGCTTTTGCAACAGGTTCTTTGGACTTTATGTGCTTATATCATTAAAATGGAGCCAATGGAGTGAGATATTTCAACCCTGAACAAATGACTGGACAATAGACTGCATCTATTGACATGCCTTTAGACCTGTAGAGCAGACATTCAATTAACTCTGGCTGGAACTCTTCACCCGATGAACCTGACAGTACTGTCCAGTCTGAAGGCTAATGAAAAGAGACGGGTGTGTGTTTGTGTGCGCGTGTAATCCGGCAGTAACCCCTCTCCACAGCAGCTGTCAGCTGTCACTTGCAGAACTTCAGCCTTTACCACACCCTCATCCACACCTCCAGAAAGCAGCTCTCCATAGCTCACATATTTAACAGCATACTGCGCAGCTTCACTGGGTTTCAGCCAAACGTTAAAAATGCAAACAACGGGCTCTTGGATTAAAGTGACTAAAATTAGGAGTTTATTTTTGCTTTCCAGTAGTAATAGACAGAAAGCAGGCATATATATATATATATATATATATATATATATATATATATATATATATATATATATATATATATATATATATATATATATATATATATATTAGTCTTAAAGAAACACAACTTTATTCGAGAAGTTAAATTATATATTATGCCTAGTTTTCTAAAAACGATCAAAAGTTTTTAGTTCAATTAATCAATCAAGTGTAGTATTGTTTATTTCTCTTTACATATTTATACAGCTCAATTCAGAATTATTAGCCACTAGGGTTGGATACCAAAACCCGGTGCCATTATAGCACCTTAACATACCTTTGTAACAGGTATGTACCAGATCAAATTAGCATATAAATTTTGGTGCCTAATTTCGGTGCCACTGGTGCTGCGACAAGGACGTAAGAAGCATCAAGGGGTGCATTAAAGGCACACATAGGTACAATCAGGTCACACCATCTCTAAACATTTAATTCTAAACAACTTTGAGGAATACGGACAGGTGATGTCAGGCGTTTGATCTTGTTGCTTAGGGAACAAACGCACGCAGTACAGCGCATTCGGTGAGCAAGAGCGACACTCTTCAGATCAACATGCAAGATCATGTTCATCAAATTTGCTTAAACTTTGATTCTAAAGCGTATTTTACAAGGATTCTGATACAGCAACATGCGCACTTGCTCTCTCTGTCAGTGACGGTGCTGCAAGCATTAGCCTAGTTCCCCGCATTCGTCAGAGGTTGACACTCAAATTGACACGGGGTAATAGCGAATTTAACACTTTTAATATAGGAAGTGCTCGGCTATCCAGAGACCAATATTAATCAGAAATCGAGTATACATAGTTTTACGTTAGGAAATGCAGTCTTGAATTAACAAACAGTCTGCAAAAATGTTTTCAGGAGTGTAACTAAAAACTTAATATGTTTACAATGCAAACAGAATTAAATCCACTTAAACTGTACTGTAATTAAATCATATCAACATTATCAAATTTGTCAATAACATTAGACTGAAATTAAATTAAAAACTGAATAAATAAAAACTTACACACATTTACACAACTAAACAAATCTGCAGATTTCTGCACGCACAGATTCTGTGTGGGCCTACTAATAACTTATTTCTGTGGTCTTTTCTAGAATGGCAATACATAATATTTTATTAGGTATTTTGCAAGATTCTAATATTCAGCTTAAAATGCAATTTAAAGGCTTCACTGGGTTAATTAGGTTAGCTAGGTAAGTTAGGTTAATTAAGCAAGTCATTGTCAGTCATTTTTTTTTCTGTAGACAATTTAAAAAATCTTAAGGGGACTAATAATATTAGTCTTAAAATTTAAATAGGAAAACAACAACAACAAATTGATAATTATGAAGAAATAAAGATAACTTGAGAAATATTCAAAAGAATGAAAATGTTACATGAATCACTTAATCATAATTTTAATACTCATATATACTGCTTTCCAATATCCTTAAAATATCTTGTTTGGTAATGGTCAACATCACCAACAACAACAACAACAGTAAAAGAAACGCAAAGTTTTTTGACAGTAAACAAGTAGGCTAACTATTCCTTTAAATATGTCTACAATACAAAAGCAAAGGTATGACTACAGACATTACAATGATTCAATATGCAACAATTAAAACCCCAACAGCAGTGTCTGATTCTGACGTAAACAAACCACATGTCAAGAGTTCAAAACAAACCACGGCCTGAGCAGCCTGCTCAACAGTTACTCAAACACCAGAAGCAATAAAGCGCAATTACCTTCTTGCCATAGGAGGCCCCCATGCTGAGATTTGGGGGTGGGTTGAGGCAGCGGTCTGTCCTCCAGGCCCAAACTCTAGAGATTCCCCTGTGATTCCCCTTTAACTCTCCTTGACTTGAGCCGTGTTCACTTTAGATCCACGAGAGAGAGAGAGAGAGAGAGAGAGAGAGAGAGAGAGAGAGAGAGAGAGAGAGAAAGCGAGAGAGAGAGAGAGAGAGAGAGAGAGCAGAGGGAGGGGGTCAAGACAGAAAAACTTTGACACTGATAAGCTAGCAAAACTGAGTTAGTATCAATCAATCAATTCTGTTTATTTACTTTGACTTTTTTCTGAAACCATTAATAGACATACAGTAGCTAGCATAATCGAGTACACACTAACAGATTTATTTTGTTTTTAGTAAAAAAAAAAAAACTTACTATAAAAAAAAAAATCAAGTCTATCATTCAATTAATTTAATTTGTATTTATTTTCTGAAACTATAATTTAGACTCTCTAGCTTTTCATGACTTTTTGGGAGATTTTTTGTGATAAAAATGACTTCTTTTGTGGTGGTAATTCCCAAAAATTTAGCAAAAAAAAAAAGAAGAAAAAGAAAATTCTGTTATATTCAGAATTATTAGCCCCCCTTTGAATTTTTTTCTCAAAAAAAATAAAAATAAAAAAAATAAAATAAATTATACATTTAAAAGGCATGGCATAAAATCAGTGTGGGATGTCCAAATCCACTTTTGCTATTTTAAGGATGGAAAAATACGGTGTGTGCGCAGTGAGCGCATGGTCTAAAGGCTGATTTATACTTCTGCATCAAGTGCCAGCATATGCTACGGCGCTGCCTACACGCGGTCGCATCATCGTTGACGTGCATCTTTAAAAAATAAATAAATAAATAAAATTAACTACACGTCGCAACGACGCATAGCGCAAGCTCTGTGATTGGTCGGCTTGGTAGCGTTGACGAGTGTGGGTGGGTACGAAAGCCGCGCGAGCCCGATGGAGCGAGTGTTTACAAGTGTGGAGTCTCGTGAAGGCGCTGTGTTTTGAGCATAACATGCATTAAATCAATCAGTATCTCCTCTCATTCCATTTAAGAGTCAGTTGCATCACATCATGGTGCATTTGCTCTTTACATGGCAAATTGTTATGAACAAACTGCTTTTAGATGGTCAATGGCGCCGTCTATTTCAGTTCCTCAAAATAGCAACGCGCCAACAATGCGCCTTAACACACCTCCCTTTCAGACCGGCGCACCCATGAGTCCAGAAAACGGTGCAAATAGATTTATTTAAACAACGTGGCACAAAATGTGAAAATTACTGTTGTGCTGAAATAGAGTCCCATTTAAACTGTATCAAACTCAAATGCATACAATGCATGTTTAAACATGTAGGTGTTATCTTGGCTTTAGCTAACTAAATGAATAAATAGCCGAGTGAGAGTATAATGACTAAGTCGCACTGAGTTTCTTTGGCTTGACAAAAAAAAGGACCTGTTTGAAAGCATGATGCCGCTATATTGTCATCTTGAGCTTTGAAGAAACTGAAATCAAACATAGCATGTGAGTCAGAGTGAAGCAGACCATGCGTGGCACCTGTTACTCTGCTCTCCTTACAGGATTTATCCAGCGCGATAAGATTATGGTAATTGGCAGTGACAGAGCAGGAACTCTTGGGAAAGGATCATGGCCTCGGTGACTGTCAGGATTCAGGAAATGAGGCTGATTTTTTACTGGGATTATCAAAGCATGGGCTGTCTGCTGTGTTTTTATGTATAAGAGGGAGAAAAGATATGAAAAGTGCTACACTGGGAATGCAGATCAAACGGCAGATGATTTTTGCATTCTGAGTGCGTTTGGATTGAAGCAGTTGTTTAAAAAATACTTGATATTTTCAAGCCATTGTGTATTTGATCAGCAGTTTCTCATCAATGACTGAATGTGTTTGTTGACTATGTACTACCATGATATATCATTAACAAAGGATTAGTTAAAGGAATTGGGAAGCTCGCTGTAAAGTGTACACTACAACATTAAAGTGGTCATCATTTATGTTCAATAATGCATTAACTAATACAAACTTATTGTAAAATGTTACTTAATGTTAAACCCAGAAATGTGAAAAGGGTCTGTTAAGTTGACTTCATCAATGTGTGTCAGGGCGACATGAAGGAATTGTGTGGAAGCCAGCATTTTGTACAGTGTAGGAACCACTGGTTTAAATCAAAACGCCACACACCTGCAATCCTCCTGTTCACTTGGACCAAACGCAGGAAATGCAGGTGATGTAATTAAAGTGGTCAAGTGCAAAGATCCCAGCTGTGAGTGTTGAGACAGGTTTCCCTCCATCTGTCCGAGTATGGAAGATCTAAACCCTGTGATGAAAAGGGTAAACGAAGCTAAAACAAACAGAGCGGTGGTGCCACCTGCTGGAGATACACAGTGGGTGTGATTTTGCCATGTAGGAGGCAGTCCTGGACTAATTTCTACATCAGGGATGGTCAATTAGTTTGTCATAGGGGATAGTTCATAAAAAAAGAATACCAAATGAGGGGCCGGAGAGATTTGACTTGCAATATGAATGATGACACAACAGCATATAAGAGCCCATATGCTGTACTTTTGCCCCTTAAGACACCCACATTGTGTTTTTCTACATTAAAATTGTAATATAATGCATTTTGAAACTACATAACATCAGTGCATTGTATGATAGGCTTTATTTACAAGCATTCATATGGTGTATTTCAAAGCACAACATTATGGATGCAACAATTATAGATTTTGGTTGTACGATTGTAAAGTCTGAAGAATAATCATGGTTTCACGGTGATCACGTCTAATGTTAATTTACGTACGAATTATATTTGGTAAATGTATTGTTTTTGAGACTGATCTGGCTCCATATTAAAGGCAGTTCAGAAGGCAAAAGTGGGTCCAACCCGGGTACTAGTAAAGTGGCCGGTGAGTGTAAAGTACAGTTGATACTTTTACAGACATAATTTATAAACAAAAAACATTAAAGTTTTGTATAACTTTTTGTACTTTTAATTGGTTAAGCTGACAAACTGCTTAAATGTAGATAAATAGAAAAAACAGGCACAGAAAGTGGGGTTGCAACATATTTAGGAAACTCTGTTGGTAAAATCAGAAATGTCACATCACAAAATGAACAGTAATTGTCCTCATTTTTATTTATTTTTTTGCCAAGGCCAGCGGCAAAATTGATTTGACTCAAACTGATAAACTGAAGGAAGTTGAGGCAACTTTACTAACCTTAAAGGTCATGACACCTGAGAGAGGGTTGAACATTGGAAAACAAGTCATTATTAACCATCTTTGCTCCCGCCAGTTTATTCCGTACATTCATCACCAATTTACCTTGAGAGCCTCATTAAAAAGTCATTTTCTTTTTGCTAGCATTCAAATCTGCAACACTGCTGAACTCTATACATAGTGACATAAAAAAACAAAAAAACATGTTTGCTTCACGGGCGCCCCAAAGGGGAGGCCACGGCCACCCCTAATTTAGTTGTTAATATTATTATTTTAAATGAACTTACGCAAATTAACAATATTTCATTAAATAAATTAATTAATAAATAAAATGCAGCCACTAAATTATTATGGATTGATCGGAGTCACTGATGTAGCCAATTCACTGAGATTGCACACTTTATTAAGAAATGATTATTTTTGAAATGAAAAAGTTGTTTTATCTGATTGAAAACAACAAATCCAAAAAAATAAAATAAAATAAAATAGATGCATTTTGAAATCAGCTTTTCAGAATCTAGTTTATTTAGCAACTCCATAGTGTTTTTTTTATTAATTAATCTTCATACATGGCATATACTGTATGTTGTACAATAAAAGTATGTGAGAAATAACTTGCCTGAAAGGTGTTTTTAAAATAAATATTCATATTTATTTGGTTTGCATGTGTAATTGCGGAAATATTTCAAGGAATAAATTACAATGTTTTAAGAGTACTTCATGGAATTAATTAAAACTTCATTATTTCATTTATCAGAAACAAACAAAAAATATCATTACTCATTTTTCACAATATATATGCACACAATTAATTATTTTTTTTGTGTGTCAACCCAAGATTTGGTGTGGTCTTGCTTGGCCACCCCTAAGAAAATTTTTAGGGGGCGCCATTGGTTTGCTCCATTTCACTCCATTTCTTCTTACATGCTTGTTTAGGTAGGTAGATACGTTGGCCCAGTAATGCAAAACAGAAAGAGATTTCAGAAAGCAATGACATATCACAACACAATAACATTCAGATCAGAACGCAAGTACATTTCAAATAGCAAACATTAATCTTACAACCCGACAACATTAAGATCAAAACGCAATGAGATTTCAAAAAGCAAACAATCTCACAGCGCAACGTTTCAGAAAGCAAACATTAATCTCACAAAACAACCAACAACAATAAGATCACAACGCAATGAGATTTCAAAAAGCAAACATCAATCTAACAACATGACAATATTAAGATCACAACGCAGCAAGATTGAGATCACAATGCCATAACATTTATCTCACAACACGACATTAAGATCAATACACGACAAGATTTAGATCACAACGCAACTAATTTTCAAAAAGGAAACATTATCTCACAACACAATGACATTAAGATCACAAAGCCACGAGAGTTCAATCAGTGCTTAATTTGTGAATTGCAAGGTCCCGGAACAGATCGGGGTCACGGATCCGACATGTTACCCAAAGATGTAGAGGTGTCGTGCACGAATGTGGAGAGCCGGGGGGTGGGAGGATTGGTTGTCGCAGACGAAAGTGAAGAGGGTAGCGGAGTCACAGAAGAAACTGAAAGTGAACAGTGGACGGGAGAGGAGGGCGGTTAAGGAGGGGGATTGGTAAAATGAGGTGCCGGATCAGATTTTAGAGTCGCCGCGGCATTAATTAAGCCCTAATTACAACGCAGCAAGATTAAGATCACAATGCAGCTACATTTTAAACATTAATCTCACAACACAACATTAAAATCACAACAAAGCGAGAATAAGATCACAATGCAATTACATTTCAAAAAGCAAAGATTAATCTCACACTTTAATGGAAATGTAATCAGTGTTTCACTGGTTGGGAGATTTCCATTGTGTTTGTAAGCGTAATGTTTGCTTTCTGAAAGGTTGCGTTGTGATCTTAATGTTCTGTTTGCTTCTTGAAATGACGTTGTGTTGTACAGTATTGGGCCACCATAGGTAGGAAGGTGGGTTGCTTGGTCATCTACTACTCTTATTTATATATGGTTTAAAGTTGTGTCTTTTTTTTTATTTATATATATATTTATATATATATATATATATATATATATATATATATATATATATATATATATATTTATATATATATATTTATTTATTTATATATATATATATATATATATATATATATATATATATATATATTTATATATATATATATATATAAATAAAAAAAAGACACAACTTTAAACCAACAAGTTTTGACGTCACAGCTCATAATTGGCTCCAACTTGCTTTCGCACCACTGATGAGGACAACAATCCTGTTGCCTTTGCTATGCCACTTGTGTTTGCCATGTTAAGGCTTTGTTTTGTCCTTCGGGGAGGAAGGATTTAAGAACAAACTCGAGTGTTATTTTTAACCAAAGTCCTTTTCTTTAATTGCATCACAACCAAAACAAACGCGCATGCAGAGTTTCTGTGTTTTAGCCAGTAAAAACAACAACACAAATGTCGTTCTCCCTGTGCGGTATGCTGAAGTTATTCATACAAGCTGCTTTTGGGTCAGAAATCAGACTAATTTATCGCTCAGGGAAAAAGCATAAGAATGAGAAACGCACCAAGAACATGAGCATTTTGAAAAATTTAAAGGCTACACGGAACATTCTTCATTAATCTATAATAAATATGAACCCTTCAGATGCATTACGAAACCTCTCAGTTTAAACACACATCTGGATAGCATATTTCACACAATAGAGTGCTTAAACTAGTTTCTGAAACTCTATTAGGGATATGTAAAAGTTTTTTGTTGCAATAATTGCTGAAGCTTTTATCATAATACGTAGTATTATCATTGATAATGATGTGAACTGCTAAAGTGACGTGGGTATTAAGATTATTAAGTCTTCAAGCTGTAATGAACACAACTGTGCATACTACAACCTGAACATCATTAAAAAGGCATTTTAAACGTTTATATAATAAAATGACTATATTTTGAAGTGCCCACAATCACAATATCATGCATGTTCATTGTCACTATTTATACCAGTCTTTTGAATGCTTGATTTTCTGATGAACATTCTAAAGTGTGCCATTATTTTCATATACATTGACCAACCACTTTATTAGGCACACCTGTCAACTGTTTGTTAATGCAAATTTCTAATTAGTCAATCACATGGCTGGAACTCAATGCATTTAGGCATGTAGACATGGCCGAGATGATCTGCTGCAGTTCAAACCGAGCATCAGAATGGGGAAGAAAGGTGATTTAAGTGATTTTAAACGTAGCATGGTAGTTGGTGACTGACAAGATGGACTGAGTATTTCAGAAACTGATCTACTGGGATTTTCACGCACAACCATCTCTAGGGTTTACAGAGAATGGACTGAAAATGAGAAAACATCCAGTGAGCGGCAGTTCTGTGGGCGCAAATGTCTTGATGTCAGGGGAGAATGGCCAGACTGGTTCCAGCTTATAGAAAGGCAACAGTAACACAAATAACCACTCGTTACAACTGGGATGTGTGGAAGAGCATCTCTGAATGCACAACACGTCCAACCCTGAGACGGATGGGCTACAGCAGCAGAAGACCACACCGGGTGCCACTCTTGTCAGCTAAGAACAGGAAACTGATGCTACAATTCACACAAGCTCAACACAATTGGACAATAGAAGATTGGAAAAACTTTGCCCGGTCTGAGGTGTCTCGATTTCTGCTGTGACATTCGAGCGGTAGGGTCAATATTTGGCGTCAACAACATGAAGCATAGATCCATCCTGCCTTGTATTAACAGTTCAAGCTGGTGGTGGTGTAATGGTGTGGGGGAGATTTTCTTGGCTCATTTTTGCCCCATTAGTACCAACTAAGCATTGTGTCAACACCACAGCCTACCTGAGCATTGCTGCTGACCACGTTCATCCCTTTATGGCCACAGCGGACCCATCTTCTGATGGCTACTTCCAGCAGGAACACGCGCCATTTCATAAAGGTTTGATTCATCTCAGACTGCTTTCTTGAACATGACGATGAGTTCACTGTAATCAAATGGCCTCCACAGTCACCAGACCTCAATCCAATAGAGCAGCTTTGGGATGTAGTGGAACGGGAGATTCACGTCATGGATGTGTAGCTGACAAATCTGCAGCAACTGCATGATGCTATCATGTCAATATGAACTAGTACCTTGTTGAATACATGCCATGGATTGAGGCAGTTGTGAAGGCAAAAGTGGTTCAACCTGGTACTAGCAAGATGTACCTAATAAAATGGCCAGTGAGTGTATAAACATTTAAAATATTCATGTTTTGACCACATTACCAGTTTCATATGACGAAACTAAATTATTTGGGTTATTTTACACAGTGGTAAATGTAGAACACGCGTAGTAATTGACTCCAGTCAGTTTATTCATACCGTTCTCAATAATTAATAGAAAAGCCTTTATTGGCTATAACAGCAATCAAACGCTTCCTATAGTTGCTGACCAGCTTTTTGCATGTCTCCACTGATATTTTTGCCTATTTATCTTTAGCGATAAGCTCCAACTCTTTTAAGATGGAAGGACTCCTTGCCATCAGCCAGAACTTTAGCTCCCTCCACAGATTCTTAATTGGATTTAAGTCAGGACTCTGGCTGGGCCACTGCAAAACGGTAATGCTTTTGTCTGCTAACCATTTCTTCACCAGTTTTGCTGTGTGTTTTGGTTTGTTGTCATGCTGAAATGTCCACTTTTGCTCAAAGCCAAGTTTCTCTGCAGACTGCCTGATGTTCCTTCATAAATTTTCTTTTCGGCTTAGTCCCTTTATTATTCTAGATTTTCCACAACAGCGGAATGAACCGACAACTTATCCAGCATTTGTTTTACACAGCATTTGTTTTACACAGCCCTTCCCGCTGCAACCCATCACTGGGAAATACCCACAAACACACACACTATGGCCGATTTAGCTTATTCAATTCACCTATATCGCATGTCTTTGAACTGTTGGGGAAACCGGAGCACCCGGAGGAAAGCAGAGCAAACATGAAGAGAACATGCAAACTCCACACAGAAATGCCAACTGACCCAGCCAAGGCTCGAACCAGCGACTTTCTTGCTGTGAGGCGATCGTGCCATCCACTACGCCACTATATTGCCCATGCGGTAAAAGTCAATTGGATTAACTAAATTAGCTGTAGTGAATGAGTGTGTGTGTGAGAATGCGGGAGTGTATGGGTGTTTTCCAGTACTGGTTTGTGGCTGGAAAGGGCATCCGCTGCGTAAATTATATGCCGGAATAGTTGGCGGTTGATTCTGCTGTGATGACTGCTGATAAACAAGGGAATAAGCCAAAGGAAAATGAATGAACAAATGAACTTTAAGTCAGAATTTGTCAGGGGCATGAATTATTTCAGGCTTGACTGTATATTATTGGATATGAATATCGACACAGTCTAGTTAGTCTACAAGTTCATCTTATCAAAGGCCACAAAATTCCTCTTATTTTATCTGGCTGTTGCTTTCAGAGTGAAAGTAAAAAAGAAGAATGAGATTCATCACTTGCTCTTTGATTCTGAAGCAGGACCAGAAACCTGATATATTCTTTTTTTTTTTCATTCCTTCAAGTATTCAAGAAAAAGGCTACTTACCATAAGAAGTAAAACATCAGGATGTAATTATAAGTACCATCACTCATCCCAACCAAGTACATTAGCAATTCAATCTAGGTGTCATCTTGAATTTGCCTGAGAATCTCTGTAGAGAACATCTTTTCTCTGTTGAAATAATCAGTTCCTCTGGATCCGGCGGTGTCAGACTCACCTGCCCCTTTGAGACCATCTAAAACCTTGTAACACTAGCAAAGCTATTTTTAACCCACTAGATAAATTCTCCTTCAGGGCTACAAGGAAAGACCTTCTACACTCGGTAGCCGATCCACACAATAACACGCACCCTTTTGTAAATTGTGTTACATGCTGTACATGTTCTGTCGGTCAGATAAACGAGCACATGCAGTTCAGTTACTGCTGGATACAGTATAGTTAGAGTTTAAGTGGAATGTTATTTGACTTTTTTTTTTTTCAGTGCTCTGTTGCCCTACACCTAAGGCTGGATTAAGGACACATTGGGCCCTGAGGCTATAACAAATCCAAGCCCCAAGCAAATCCATGCTTTAAATATGGGTTTACCTTAAAAAGTTTATTAGAACTTTAGCGCAGCATTAATCCCTAATGATTTAACATCTTTAAAATCCATGCATTGATCCAAAATATTGTGGTCTTCTGAGTTACAGAAGGCTTTTTATTATTTTATTATTATTATATTTTATTTATTTGCATCAGATATATTGTCTGATAAAAGCCAGCGCCAATGCTCCATATTATTACTGTCGTTTTCATAAAAGGGGCAAGGTAAACATTCATAAAAAAAAAGTTTGCTTTCTAACTGGTTCAGTGAGACTTACGCCGAGTTCAGACTGCATGATTTTCAAAGTAGTCTTGTCACAGATGTTTTCACACTGTGTGACTATCTGGGCTTAAGTTTCGTCGCTGCTTTGTTTACACTGCAAGATGGATCGGCGACAGGGACTTTCACATTGCATGACTTAACTATAGGAAGAATCGCCGACACCTTCGTCCAAACTACGTCTCACAGCCAAAAACATGCAGTATATCTTTTGTTATTAACTACATAATGAGAAAGAAGCCTTTGATGGGGTAGAAAATGTCCATATTTGCTCACCTGGGTTTAAAGGGAATTAGCCATTTCTCCTCAACATTGATAATAAACTAATTTCTTTCTGTATGAAACGTCAAACAGACACGGTTGCTCCTGAGTCCTGTCAAACCTCCACTAGTTTTTCCTCCATTTCGTGGGTCCAAATAAACCGAAAAAGAGCCCTTTTAACTTCTCCCCCAGCCTCCCGCTGGCCTGCAGCAGGTATACACACACGCACACGCAAGTGGATGCCGCTCTCTCATTGGCTGTAGGTGATCGCCAATGTTTTTTTCAGTCAAAAATTAATTCACACGGCATGATTTGAATCGCCGACAGCTCCAGATATTCAGCACACCAAATATCTCGCAGGCATCGGCGACTCATCTGCGATTCTCTCAGATCGCGTCTTTGATAGTTCATACTGTGTGATTGTCACTCACGTGCACGAGCACCGATTTGCCTGTGATTTCAGGCATTTGTCGGCGAGCCAAAATCGAGGCTAAAGTCACGCAGTCTGAACTAGGCATTAAGGCTCCTACACACAGAGACTCTTTTGGTTTGCATTTATTGTCAGCGTTTTACAAACGTTTTTCTGCATTCAAACCAAAGCGATTTTTATTGGCGTCAAGCAGAAGAGTATGGAAAATCACTCCTCGACGTTGGATGGCGCTACACAACTTTTAGCTTCCGACACCCGCTTGTAACACAGAAGAGGAGGAGAGGTAGTTCACACGCTTGTTGTTAAAGTTACCGGTGACTCGAACAAGCATGGATGATTCAAGCAGCAGCTCCAGCTTTAGCGATGAAGAAAAGATTATTGTTCAGCAGAGCAATAAGCAGCTCAACGTTCATATCGCCTCTGGGCATCTTCTTCAATGTGCGCTCGCATTGACAGTTTTGCACTTAAGCGCCTCCAAGTGCTGTTTACTAGAACTTCAGCAGCTCCGTATACGTGAACTAAAGTGGTAATCTGATTGGAGGAGGTTTAACGCGGAACGTCAAATGAAAACGAGCACGAGGCTTTTTTTAAATTTTTTTTTTAAATGGCGCATTTGCGGCTGGCATTTTGCACCTTGGTGTGCACAATCACATTGACGTCCTTTATATAGTCACGAGGCGTTAAATGTCGACAGAAAACTTAACTTAACATAAGTGAGTGCATTTACTTAAGATAGATACTGTTCTCCACAACAATGAATATTTTGATAACTGCTTGCGTAGGCTATTTGATTTATTTGCACACTGTCTCGGTTATATCGTGTGATGGCTTTTTTGGTACCTTTGACAGTGGAAACAGACAAAAAAAAAAAAAGTATACAATTTCGAATTGTACCGTTCAGTGGAAACGGGCCATTAGTTTACTTCCGTGTGTAAACATGAGTTTCCTGTGCACTGATTCAGACCAATCTAAAATGCAGTTCAGGAAATTCGTCTAGCCAACAACTGATGTGCGTTGTCATGAGACTTTTGATTTTTGGTGCTTTTTGGTTTGTTTCAACGGGTTTGTTTTAGAGCAGTCAGTCAAGTGAGAAATGGAACCAAAATGACTGAAAAATGCTACAAAAAAAAAAACAATAATAAATTTTAACATTGGTAAAGACCAAAGGAAACATAATACAGGTGTGAAAGTACCCATAATGTTGCTTTTCCTGAGAAACGACTGAAGTTTATTTATAAACTAAATTTCGAGAGGATCACATGCTTATGATTGCTTGCAGCCGGCCCTGCATTATTCAATTTATGATTTACTAATCGGACGATTTTGAGGCCACTATAAATACCCCTAGTTCTATATAACAACTTTCTTCGTTTTGAATCCCCCCTTCCACCCCTACTCCTCCTCCATTCCTACGGAGAAGGAATGGTTAGCACTGTTGTCTCACAGCAAGAACGTCACTGGTTCTAGTCCTTACCAAGGAAGCCGACGTTTGTGCGGAGTTTACACGTTCTCCCCGTGCTCACGAGGTTTTCTCCCGGGTTCCCCGGTTTCCTCCCACCATCCAAAAACATGCACCATAGCACTATAGGCACCACAACATGCACCATAGACATGCTCCTAGTTAGTAGTTATCTCTTAAGAGCAATTACTATCTGTTCATTAGCTACTACAACAGGGGAATTCTCAAGATCTACCTGAGCCCAAACTCCCCTCTCGCCTTGCAAACAAGAGAGAGCCCTGAGCTCTCATTGGACAGCATGCCAAACAAGCTTTATAATCAATCATCAGCTAAGTGTGAACTCTTGAAAAGCTTTTAGTTTGAGGCATGATGTGGTTTCATCCCATGGCCAAAGGTTTTTAGTCTGAAAAGGCAGAGCTCTGACATTACGTCCTAAAATGTTCACTGTATACTTGACACATATGAAACTATAATGAAGTCAAGACCTGCATGTAATTACATTTGTTGTGCATAACAACTGAAAATACTGAATGTTTGTCAGACCTGTAGTATTGATAAAATGATCACAAAAAAAAAACAACAACTCCTCTTCAGAACATATCTCCATTGATTTGAAAGCCAAAGGTGAAGGAATCAGGTTCTTGTATAAAGGATTTATACTCACTGTACACTGCTTTGATTAAATTTACGTTTGGAAGACCTCTAGAGACCTGTGTCCCCTTTACAACTAGTTTAACATGATTACTGCAGATCGGGCAAGTGCCCGAGGTCCATCACAGTACACAGAGTGAGTCAAAGCTCAGTAAAAGTTCATTTTCTTTAGAAGTTGTTGCATTCTTAGAAGCGTCTATACTATATATGCCTTTTCTCAAGAAAATCTCCCTTGGTTTTTTTTTTCACTTAGCCTCAGTGGTGGTTTGCTTTGATAGTTGTTTCATCATTCACTTGTCTTTGTTCAGAGTGTGTGAGCTCAGACATCAACAAGTAAATAGGTCATCTAAAAATCAGAACTGGCTTATTTATTTTCTCTCATACTTGTCATTTCAAATCATGCCAAACGTCTTTGATGGAAGATTATTTTGCAGGAATTCTTGGCTCCATTTTTTTCCCGATGAAGAGCCATTTATCCGAGCTGGATGAAAGACTTTAAAGGGATAGTTCATAAAATAATTAAATCTCTGTCATTTTCTCATCTGTCACTTATTCCAAACCAGTTTAATATTTCAGTTGACAAATGCTGGTAGTCACTGTGTAACCCTTGTTAGGCAGTTACGTTATTACTGGAATAAAAGGGCAACTATGCCTGGAATGTTTCTCAACCATGTTCCTGGAAGGCCACCAGCACTGTAGTTTTGGATGTCTCCTCTGTCTGTCACGCCATTACAGAGGTGCATCCAGCTCTGTGAGCTCAAACTCATCCAGAAACTGAACCTGGATGACGGAGACTTTCAGCAGTGCCTCTGACTGAGCCAAGCCCAGTTTGATGACTTGTTGTCGGAGTCGCCTGGAGGATTTGCCCTGGGACATCATCAACAGGTTCTACGTCACAATCACGCCTCCACAAGAGCAAGCTTCTGATTGGTTAATGCGGTGCGAATGTTCGATGAAGTTCAGATTTCGAACTGGAGATATTCGCGCAAAACGCTCGTTAAGCACGTCAAACGCGCAATTCTCCTCATTCGCTCCGCGCCATTCGCGCGTATCACGCGTTTGCATTGACTTAACATGTAAATCACTCTCGCTTGACGCGCGTTCTGCATCTGGTGTGAACGCAGCATCAGACCATTCTCTGTAAACCCTAGAGATGGTTGTGCGTGAAAATCCCAGTAGATCTGTAGTTTCTGAAATACTCAGACCAGCCCCTCTGCACATAACATGATTGTTGGTGCCAAAGTCACTTAAATCACCAAATCTTGACCATGTCTACATGCCTAAATGCATTGAGGTGCTGCCATGTGATTGGCTGATTAGAAATTTGTTAACAAGCAGTTGGACAGGTGTACCTAATAAAGTGGCCGGTGAGTGTATAGTGAGCACCCAAGGTACAAGTCATGCAGTGTCTCAGGAAGAGAATACTTTTTCTCTCTCTTTTTTTTTTTTGGTTTATTTGTATGTGGGTTTTCACCACAATCTGGGTTAATTACACTTCAACAGCTTCTTCGTAAATATATTTACCAGGAAAAACACATATAGACACACAGTATATAAAGTGCTATTGTATTTAGCATTGTACCTTAACTCTCAACCGGCAGCCTGATTAGTTTTCCCATTTGCCTCAACCCTGGACAGTCAATACACCTCATCAAATCCAAATAATCCTTTTTGCAAAGAATAGGGATCAGTTCAAGTGAAACGCTGGGATTATTGATGGGAGAATAGGATCAAGGAAGTTTCAGAGTACAACAAGCCATAAATAGCCTGACAAACACGACGGTTTTGATGAATTCTCCACAGACGTAATGGAAAACATCCAATCTAGAGAGGAAATAAAGCTACGAGCGCCGCTGTGAGATGTAATTCAGCTAACAAAGGCCCCAATGCAACAGCTAATGTGAGAGACCGATATGACGCACACAACTTCCCTGAACTATCTAATCTTCACACGTTTCATTTCTTATTTGTAGCATTACAGACCCTTAAAAGGAAGGAGAAATCAGGTGGGGGGGTAACAGGGTTCAATGTGAAATCCAATGAAAATGTAAACGAATAGTTAAAGGGTACTAACCTCCTGCCCACCACGCATTGTGTGCTGAATGACTTATCAGCTGGCTTGAAATGTTTGACTGAAAATGGGCCTCAGTATTTTTGCTCAGAGCTGGAAATGGGCCCAATTTAATCTAGCGCACCCACAGTAATTACATTGAGATCCTCTTAGGACTACTGCATGCGTGTGTGTGTGTGTGTGCCGGTGTAATGGATGGACCCTCATCACGCAGGCAGTGTGGGTAAATTAGACCATTCCCCTCATTTTCTCCAAACACAGGGAAAAGCTTTCTGTCAGTGTTTGCTAAATGTGCATTATGGGGCCTAGAACTGGAACATTTTGACAAGTCTGCCGCTTTGCTGTGCAAATCTGCCGGAATCGATACTCTCCATCAACAGGCAAGGTGCAGACGCGGCCTGATATTAACCTAAAGTGACAGGAAACTGATGTGAGGACAGCAGGATCCCAAGGTCATTACTTTAGCACTTCCTTCTTCAGGGAGCTGACATATGTTTTGAGGTCAGTCTCTCAGAAAAATCCAAAACTGAGAACTCATGCGCTCTCATTTGGCTTGACATAAATGTCTCACATTTTCAGACTGATAGGTGTGATCATGTAAAACAAATGATTGTCATACACTCTTATTCACACACATACACTACGGACAATTTAGCTTACCCAATTCACCTATACAGCATGTCTTTGGGAGAGCGTGCAAACTCCACACAGAAATGACAACTGGCCCAGCTACGGTTTGAACCAGCGACTTTCTTGCTGTGAGGTGACAGCACCACTGCCCCGCCTTTAATAATCGAAAGCAAATATTCCTTAAGGGGGCTAATAATATTGACCATAAATTGGTTTTCAAAAATATATTAAAAACTTATTCTAGCTGAAATAACAAATAATATAAAATCCTATAAAAATAATAATATTATAGGAAAATAAGGCTGATTTATACTTGAGCGTCAAGCGCATATGCTTTGGCACAGCCTAGCGTATATGCTTTGGCACTCGCATAGCTATCACCGACACTAATGCGCACCTCTCAAAAAAAATTTAACTATATGTCGCAACGACGCATAGTGCAAGCTCTGTGATTGGTCGGCTTGGCAGCACTGATGAGTGTGGCCAGTGCTGAAAGTCGCGAGCCAGATGGAGCGAGTGTTTAGTGTCAAAATTGGCAAGTTTGAGCCACTTGTACATTAAGTTAGCGTTTAGAAAAAACAAAACATCAGCAAAGAAACTCGACACAGATGAAAATGAAAACCTCACTGCCAGCTAGCGTTTCTGAAGTGTTATTGCAGAGCAACTTAAAAAGCGTGCAGAATTATTGGCACGGCCAAATATTTATGGACCTAACTGCATATATACAGTGGTGGGCCCTTATCAGTGCATAATGTTTACATGCAGTGCTTTCATACAAGAGTTTCCTGTAATTTTGGGTGACTTTAACTGGAGTTTCACATTCACTCATGAACATTTCATTCATGCCCCCGTGACAAACTGGGGTATTATACACAAATAAGGAGTAAGGACAGGTTATGGAGTTTAATAACGCACACCAAAATGGAACGAAACGTACGCATTCAGCCACGTGTGTGGATCTTGTCGGAAAATATGGCGAAAAGTCCTACATGACGGTCATAGTTTGATTGTGGTGTTTACTTTAAAAATGCCACTAATATATGCATACTTCAAGTCTTCATTCAATTTCTGTTTAGTTCAGTTATGACTTTAGTCAGATTAAGGTAATCAAAAAATAAATAAATAATTTAAATGAGCCATTTTAATCTAGATTGTTTTTTTTATTAAGTTTACAGTGAGATTAATCTAGAATTTTTAAAAAAAATCTATGGTACTATGGTACTACTACCCTATATATATATATATATATATATATATATATATATATATATATATATATATATATATATATATATATATATATATATATATATATACACATTATTCAAGACACTTTTACAGGCAGGTTAGAGTAATTAGGCAAGTTATTGTATAACGAAGGTTTGTTCTGTTGACTATTGAAAAAATAGCTTAAAGGGGCTAATAATTTTGACCTTAAAATGGGTTTTAAAAATTAAAAACTGCTTTTATTCTAGCCGAAATAAAACAAATAAGACTTTCTCCAGAAGCAAAAAAAAAAAAAAAAAAAAAAAAAAAAAAAACTGACATACTGTGAAAATTTCTTGGCTCTGTTAAACATCATATGGGAAATATAAAAAAATAAAATAAATAAAGGGGGCTAATAATTCTGACCTCATATGATCATATTTCTACCAATGAGCCGGTGTTGACTATTGAGCTAGTATGATTCAGTTTGTAAAAAAAAATGTCATCTTTAACGACTGAAAATAACAACAAAACAGAAAGAAAAAACTTTTGTGCTGCAGGAGTTTGTAAAGATATTCAGCATCTCAAAAGTTTCATCTTACCTTCAGATGATGAATAACTACAATTACAATAGAGTGAAATAATGGAATGTATATAAACAAATAATACTGAAAAGAAACATACACTGTGAAAACAAACTTATTTTTCCTGTCTTATTGAATCATGGCTTTTTGTTGCCACTGAATAGCCGTACTGACACATGAGAAAGAAAGAAATGACATAGCCTTTCACTCTCTTGAGCTGTGTCTTTAGATAGACCTTCAGATAAATACAGAAAGAACTAACCTTTTGTTTTCTAAAGCGCATTGTGTGGGAAGCTTTGGCTCATGGGCTGTGTAATTGCACGATTTCTGTGTTCTGAAGTTGGCTGAAGTTCACTTGCTTTCAGAGATAGCGATTATCAGATATTTCTCGACGTCGGCTCCCAGCAATATCCTCCACACTTTGATCTGAAGGCTGTTCTTTCTCCATCTCCTCAGTATGCATTTCAGTCCCTGCATCCAACATCAGAAAACATGCAAAGAATGTGCGCTAACTAACATACCAATGATTCAATGAGTTGATTGATCTCAATGGATAAGATTATTCTCCAAACTGTGATCAAAATGTTTTAATATTCATTCAAAAATTCACTTATATTTTATTAATGTGATTTATAATATAATATAATATAATATAATATAATATAATATAATATAATATAATATAATATAATATAATATAATATAATATAATATATACTCACCGGCAACCTTCCTAGTACCAGGTTGGACCCCCTTTTGGCTTCAGAACTGCCTTTATCCTAGATCCATAGATTCACAAAGGTACTGGAAATATTTCTCAGAGATTTTGGTCCATTTTGACATGATAGCATCACACAGTTGCTGCAGATTTGTCAGCTGCACATCAATGATGCGAATCTTTTGTTCCACCAACTACCAAAGGTGCTCTATTGGATTGAGCTCTGGTGACTGGAGGCCATTTTAGTACAATGAACTCATTGTCATGTTCAAGAAACCAGTCTGAGATGATTCGTGCTTTATGACATGTCGCATTGTCCTGCTGGAAGTAGTCATCAGAAGACAACCATGTTCAAAGTCACTCAAATCCCCTTTCCTCCCCATTCTGATGCTCGGTTTGAACTGCAGCAGATCGTCTTGACCATGTCTACATGCCTAAATGCATTGAGTTGCTGCCATGTGATTGGCTGATTAGAAATGTGCGTTAACAAGCAGTTGGACAGCTGTACCTAATAAAGTGGCCAATGAGTGTATCACGGTATTTTCATTTGAAAACGTATGCCTTTTATCATACTTTTTGAATCGTCTTTCAGTGTATCAATACGGAAAAAAGGGTCAATAATATATATTCTATAGTTTTTGATAGTAAAATATTAGTCATACTTCATTACAAGTCAAAATAAGTTAATTTGTTTTTACATTAAGATAAATGTTGTGCAAAATGATAATAAACATTCGGCACAATTTTTTTTTTTTTTAAAAGAATAAAATGTGTGAGTTGAATCAATGATCCAAATGGATACGGCTTAGATTATTTTTGAAACCGTGATCAATTGAATTATAAAAATCCATTTTCGGAAAGGTCTACATATATAATTATGATAATTTTTTCCAAGATACTTTTAAAAATGTATTTCAGTGTAACAATAGTTTGTAAAAATATCTTGTCAGTCATATCGGAAAAAATATCGAACAAAAGGTTTCATGACATAATAAAAGACTCTGAAATGTTAATTAAATCAGTTCAAACTACTAAGTGTTAGTGTCGTCAAGTTATTTATTCATTCATTTTCTTTTTGGCTTAGTCCCTTTATTGATCAAAGGTTGCCACAGTGGAATAAACCACCAACTTATCGAGCATGTTTTATGCAGTGGATGCCCTTCCAGCTGCAACCGAACACTGGGAAAACCCCACACACTCTTGCATTCACTATGGACAATTTAGCTTATTCAATTCACCTACAGCGCATGTCTATGGACTGTGGGGGAAACTGGAGCACCCATGCAAACTCTACACAGAAAAGGTAACTGACCCAGCCGGGTCTTGTGCTACCTATTGCGCCATCGTGACGCCCTTGTCTAGTTTTGATGGTGATATGACGATGATGATGATAGAACATAAATTGAGCCATATTTTATAAAAATATTTAAAATAAAATGTGTGTAAAAAGTCATGCATTGCTGGTCCAATGAGTAAAATAATACAAAATGTTATGGATTAGATTATTCTCTATGAACTATTAAATTAATAATTTAAAAATAAAGCCAATTAGATGTAAAAAGAAATTATCACTTATCTTAATATAATATAATTTTGGAAATGTATTAATTTTAAAATAATGATTATCATAACTATTATCATCATACTTTTTTTTTTTTAAATGTCTTTTGAGTATCGATTGTCGTACCAAACATGAATGTTGTCAGTAAACAAGAATTATTTGATGGCATATTAAAAGTCTCTACTTATGATCGCTGTGCATCCTTGAAATACCAAAAGGTCAAAATCTTTATTTTGCCACTATTTTTCAAAACTGTTAAGATTTTTTCAGTTAAAATCTAAATATGACTGTTTTTGTCTGACTTAACATATCTATTGAATGATGATGGAACATTGTTCCACCGTATTTTGAAAAATATAATAAAATGTGAGATAAAGCTCATGCAAAAATAGTCTAATGAGTTGAATGATCCAAATAGATTATTCTCGCAACTGTGATCAAATGTATAATTAAAGCATAAAACCAATTAGATAAATATAAAATCTCATTTCTCACCTCCTTCTGTAATATAATGGGTCGAGGAGATATTTCTGGAGATGTAATTACAAAAAAAGTCTGAAGTCTGTGTGCTAAACTGAGAGAGTGCTGGCACTTTTGATATGCTTCAGCATTTCTGAAATATCCCTCGCTCAAACGGCAAACACGTTTCTCCTGCAAACATGGCTTTGATGATGTGTAATCTCTCGCTGTCTCCTTCCCATCATGCACTCTGTCAAAGAGAATCATTCACACAGTCAGACACTAAAAATCCTCATAGAGAAACTCGCAGCACACAACTGAAGGTTGGACTCATCATACAAAATTAATGTTATGCACTGAACGCGGTCATAAACGTATATACATATATACACATATACAACTTATGCTTTGAGATGTGCATATAAATATGAAAATATAGTAAGCTAAAAAAAAAAAAAAACCCTGAGAACAAAACCAGTATTTTCGTACACACTCATACACTACTGTCAATTTAGTTTATTCAATTCACCTATAGAACCAATGAGTTAAGCAAACTAAAGTACACATTTTATAATATTTTTCAAAACATGGGTGAAATAATGTCCCATCATCATTCAACAGATACAAAATGGAGTCATACATTTTATGACATTCTGAACTGAATAAAAACTTGGTGGCAAATGGGCAAGACAGTTTTGAAAAATAGTGGCAGAATAATTATTCTGAAAAATCCAGCCTAGGCTGGTTTTAGCTGGTCAACCAGGCTGGTTTTAGAGGGGTTTTTGGCCACTTCCAGGCTGGTTTCCAGCCATTTCCAGCCTGGTCTTAGCTGGTCAGGCTGGAAAATGACCAGCTAATTCCAGCTAAAACCAGCTTGACCAGCCTGGTTTAAGCTGGACATAGCTGGTTTTGGCTGGGCTCCCAGTCTGGCTAGGCTGGTCAAGCTGGTTTTAGCTGGTCATCTCCCAGCCTGACCAGCTAAGACCAGGCTGGAAATCAGCCTGGAAGTGGCCAAAACCCCTCTAAAACCAGCCTGGTCGACCAGCTAAAACCAGCCAACCAGCCTAGGCTTGTTTAAGCTGGATTTTTCAGCAGGGAAAGATTTACGTGACATTTAGTTCGTATTTCAGTGTTTTTTACGGTGCTTACCTCTGAATTCTGTTGCACTGCAGGTGAGCTGCCGCAGAAATAGAATTTAAGTTTCCTATTTTTTGACTTTTGATTTTGGCATCCTACCGCACAACACGACATGTTTCATTTTTTTTTGTCACACTTTAAGACATACCATAAGTGACGATTTACATTTTATTAAACATCAGACTTCATACTACATAGCAATTTTTACTGCCTATTTGTCAACAACCCATATAAACGCTAAGGATTTCATCTACTGCCCCCACCAAAAACATTTTGTTATATACTTATTTCTTAGCCACATATGTAAAATAATGCGACAAAACACAACTAATACATGCATACAGTTTTATTGAACATCATTTACATAAAAACAAGTGACATTTCTTAAAAACAAAGAAAACAAAAAAATCATATGAAACACACCGTGAGCTCTTTTTAACACTTCTGATTGGTGTTTCACTCTGACTCTTCAGTTCTTTCCTCCAGAAAACAATGAATGAGGAAAAGTGCAATGCTACACTTCCAGTTAAGCTGAAAATAGCCAATCGTGAGTCTTATTAGCCACTCTGTTCTGTAGGGGAAGGGAATCTGCAGATTTTCTTGATACGATAAGTTCTGTCATTTGGGAAATACTTTGTGTATGTGTGTGTGTGTTTATTTTGACAGAAGTATCACTTGGAATTCCCCAGTGTGTGTATTATCGAATCTTCATGTGTGTTCTGCTGTATTCTGTGTTCTTGGTGAAGGCACATTGGAAGTTTCCAGGTAGATCTCTGGGTTTGGGGAGCCCTGCTCTAAATTAATAGAGAATAGGATTTTTGTGTGTCCTTTTTGTTACCTATCCCCTCCCCAAATATGCACTTTTAAAATAGAGTTTGTAACAGTAAACTCACTAGGAATTGTGGCCAATCAAACACAGTCTGGTGTGTGCATATTAATGATCCTGTGTGGAACATAGCAGTCTGTATTTTGTTCTGATCTGCTTGTTTTTTTAACCGGGATTTTCACTCAGGATTTACTTGAGAAAGAGGAAACACCGGTGTGTGTGTGTGGCTCTTGGTGTGTCCATTTCCATCTACTACACTCTTATTATTTAGCCAATATTATCATTTAATACAAATGTCCCTGTTGAAGGTCATCCCACCGATGTGCAGCTCTGCCAGCCCCAACCAAGCAAGCCAGAGGCGACAGTGGCAAGGAACCAAACTCCACCTATTTAGGTGGAGAAAAAACCTTGGGAGAAACCAGGCTCGGTCGGGGGACCAGTTCTCCTCTGGACAAAACTTAAGGCAGAGCTGCAGTCTGGATGTCGGAGAGGGTCGGGAACGGTGGAATCCTGTTTTTCCTGGCTATACTTTGTTATGTTCCTAGTGAAGAGAAATTGAAACAGAAAATGAAACAGAAAATTAGTTATGAGTATAGAAGAAGGACCTCAATGAGGAAATTTCATTGAATGATTGTAGAGAAGCCTGTAAAGAGGCTCAGACACAAATTGTGAACACAAGATTGTAAATAATACAATATAACTGGCTAATAAGAGTTTATAGATCTCCAATATTACTAAATATTGTGCATAAAAGTGGTGTAAAGTATCTTTGTCATGATTTAGTGAAAAATGTTGTGTAAGTCTCACCTGTTTCTGCATGTTGTGTGTGTGCTCGGGTCTGTGAGCAGTGTGGTGAAGAAGGGGATGATGGGAGCTGCTCAGAGGGACACAATTCACTCTCCTTCAGCTCCGCATTTTCTCTGATCTCATCGAAGGTGTACGTCTTTATGATCTTCCCATTCCTAAACACAGTCTGGAGCAAGTCCTCTCCGTACTCCCCCAGACTGCCGCTTCCCTCTTCCAGTGTCACCAGACTTCCACTGGGTGTCCTGTGAAGGGAAAGCCGGCCTTTCTTTGACTTTTTAGTGGGGTCTGCAATGGGGTCTTTAAAGACGTTTATGGGCACCCCGTTCGTCACCGCATAACTGCACTTAAAGCAGCAGCTGAGCATATCTCGGTTCAGTTTCTGCAGCAAAGATCCTCCTGAACCAAAGCCGATGTTCTCAATGCTCCATCCGTGCTTTTTTATGCCCTCTAAGATGTCCTGTAAAGACTCTATGTCGATGCCATCCCCCTGGATGACTCTGATGTAGGGGGGCAGCACCTTATAGCCTTTGGAGTTCACGAGCGGAGGGAACTTCTCTCCTAGGATCTCGAGCACTCTCAAAACTGTTTCTAGAGGGTCTCCTGAATCGGGTCGGACTACCAGCGGGGCGTCTGCGCTACGCATCTCCACCAGAGACCTCAGTTCTTCGCCCCAGATCTTCTCGCAGGCGTTGTAGATGTCGTAGCTGTCACTGACCACAGATACAGGGACGGATGGAAACATCCTGACAATGTGTTCGAAAGCGTCCTTCTCGTGGTCCTTTCCCCAGGCTGTGATTGTGCTGTGCTCTGCGGCTGGCACAGAGAAACCAGCAACTGGCTCTTTAGTGCCGTAATATTTCTTGATGAGTCTGATCCCAGCCATGGTGTCTGTTCCTTTGAAGTTCACCAAGTGTGCAGATCCACCGATTCCAGCTGTTTCCTGAGATGAAACTCCTCTGTAGCCGAAATCGTGCAGCTTATATTCAAGCCCGTCCAGGCTTCCAGAGGTTTCCATCAGATATTTGGCCAGAATCTTCTTTTGCTCTCGCGAGTTGGTCGCGACAGTGATAGGATACCAGATCTGCAGAAGAATCGTCTCTATCCAGTTAGTCAGCCAGTAGCACTCATCATCTGTGTTTTCCACAGTGAACAGCACGTTTCCACGCGGGATTACACTTCCCTCTGGCACAGCCTTGATCTCGATGGGAAGATGGCCGTTGTACTTCTCCAGAATGTAATTCCATCCTTTTTCATTGAACATGTCGTCATGAAAGTGTTCCCGGTACACTTCCTTTGCTTCCTGAATCTTCTCCAGTGTGACGACCTGTCCTTTAAAGTACTTGTGGAGAACATACTGAAGTCCATAGAAGACCGTCGTGTCATATCTGATTTTCCTGGGTTTGTTGGGGTTGGCCTTCTTCTCACGGCACTCAAAGTAAGAGTACATCTTACTAGTGTTGGGCGGGTATTGGTTGTAATGTGTCACCTTGTAGGAGTCAGTGGCTAACAAGATGTTGAAGTCAGCATCTTCTTTATGCTTTCCTGAGTCCTCTGAAGCAGAGCTAGCCTGAGAGACATCGTCAGTTTCAGAGAAAGTGTCCAACACAGGAACTCTATCAATCTGAGAGACAGCATCAATCTCAGAGAAACTGTCTTTTGAAGAAACACTCTCAATCTGAGAAATCTGGTTGGTCTCAGAGGCAGTCTTAGACACTGTGACAGAAGAAGAAAAGTAAAAATTGATCAGTATGCTGGTTAGTCAATAGTCTCTGGATTCATCATTGCATAAACCAAAAACTGAATAATTCCATACCTTTGAAAGCTGGACTCGCCCTGAATATAGCGTCTTCTTCCTCATCAAGAACAACTGCAAGTCCTGGAGAAGATAACATACAGCGTTTAACAAAATGTCAAAAAGAATTGAAGAACAATTTAAGTCAAATTCAGTTGCTTCCCTATTGCGCTTACCTTGATATTTAGAGAAACGCTGAACTAGTCTTCTTGTGTTTGTAGGGTCAGCCTTCTTCTTGTGACACTCAGAGTACATCTTACTTGTGCTGGGTGGGTATTGGTTGTAATGTGTGACAGAGTCAATCTCAGAGAAAGTGTCCATAATAGGAACTCTATCAATCTGAGAGACAGTGTCAGCCTCAGTCTCAGAGACAGTGTCCACTGGAGCAACACCTTCAATCTGAGAGACAGCGTCCGTCTCAGAGACAGTGTCAACTGGAGCAACACCTTCAATCTGAGAGACAATCTCAGAGAAAGTGTCCATCACAGGAACTCTATCAATCTGAGAGACAGCGTCCGTCTCAGAGACAGTGTCGGTTGAAGGCACACCATCACCCTGAGAGACGCCGTCATTCTCAGAGAAAGTGTCTTTTGGAGAAACACTCTCAATCTGAGAAATCTGGTTAGTCTCAGAGGCAGTCTTAGACACTGTGGGAAAAGAAGAAAAGACAGAAAAAACATTATCAGTATGCTGGTTAGTCAATAGCCTCTGGATTCATCATTGCATAAACCAAAAACTGAATAATTCCATACCTTTGAAAGCTGGACTCGCCCTGAATATATCATCTTCTTCCTCATCAAGAACAACTGCAAGTCCTGGAAAAGATAACAAACAGCGTTCAGTAAAATGTCAAAAAGGACAATTGAAGAACAATTTAATTCAAATTCAGTTGCTTCCCTATTGCGCTTACCTTGATATTCAGAAAAACGCTGAATCAGTCTTCTTGTGTTTGTAGGGTCAGCCTTCTTCCTGCGATACTCAAAGTAAGAGTACATCTTACTTGTGCTGGGTGGGTATTGGTTGTGATGTGTGACAGAGTCAATCTCAGAGAAAGTGTCCATAATAGGAACTCTATCGATCTGAGAGACAGTGTCAGCCTCAGAGACAGTGTCCGTTGAAGGCACACCATCAATCTGAGAGACAGCTTCAGTTTCATAAAAGGTGTCCATTGGAGGAACACCATCAGTTGGAGAGACATCATCAGTCTCAGAGAAAGTGTCCACTGGAGCAACACCTTCAATCTGAGAGACATAGTCAATCTCAGAGAAGGTGTCCATCACAGAGACACGGTTTGTCGGAGAGGAGGTGTCAGTCTCAGAGCAAAGAAACGTCTCAGAGACACCATCACTCTCATGTAGGAAAACTACCACAGAGACACCGTCGTTCCCAGAGAAAGTGTCTTTTGGAGAAACACTCTCAACCTGAGAAATCTGGTTGTTCTCAGAGGCAGTCTTAGACACTGTGGCAGAAGAAGAATAGACAGAAAAAACATTATCAGCATGCTGGTTAGTTGAGCAATTAGTTGAAGTAAAAATAAAATTCTTTAGTTAGAGCTGGACGATAAAGCAATTTTATAAAATAACTAGAATGTGTAGTTAACATCCATATGGTATGATAAAAATTGGTATCACTCATAACACATGTAACGCTCCCCACTGGGATTAAGTAGTTCCCTGCACATTGCCATAAACACGCAACATGGCAGAGAGCAGAGGAGAACTCTGGCTGTTTCTCAATTCTATAAACACAGAGAACAGACTGGTGTCTTGCTAAGTTACCTCAGAAGAACGAACTCAGAAATCCACAAGAACACAGAACGTGTCCTTTGAGAAATGAGATGTTGCATTATTCCTGGATTAATAACTTTGTTTACTTTTAGATTTTAGATGTGAACATTTGTAACAATCAACTTCTGAATCATTCAAATCACATGTATGAAAACATTTTGTCTGCCCTGTTTAATATTTAATGATGACGGGAAACATTGTGGAGGCACCTAAATGTTTTCTTCAGGGTTTCACTAAGTTAAATTTAAGACTTTTTAAGACCAGTATGATTTAAATTTTAGACTTATACAGAGCTAAATGCTCAGAGAATTTTCGTTTCGAATATCCCAGTTGGAAAAGATTTTCACTTGACCTTTTAAAAGAAATATTATTATCACTTAAGTGATTGTAACTTAATAATGCAATAATAATAATTTATTAATAAAAATATATGTCAAGTCAGTAGTAGTCCTCAGTAGTAAAAAATTTTTTAGAACTTTTAGGCAAATGTTACTGTAAGGAAAGTAGTTAAATGCTATTTTTAAATAAAAAGTTTTATTTGAGATTAGGATTGGTGGTGATTGTATAGGTGTTAATGGCCAATTTGGCTAGCTATACATAAACAAAGGAAAATTAAGATCTATTAAAAAAAGATTTAAGACCTACAGCATAATATTTCAGTAGATTTAAGACTTTTTAAGGCCTAAAATGTATCTTTTGAGATTTAAGACATTTCAATACTTTTTAAGATCTCGCGGATACCCTGTTTCTCAGGTTATTAAAGGTGTCTTCTGTTTATATGCTGTATTAATGCATTCAGTGTATCGCTGCACAATTAATCATTAAAACATTTTAAAACACATTAAAACAAAAGCATGTTTTATAAGTTAATACCATTTAACTCAATTTTTAAGTAGTGGTGCAAAAAATTGGGGAATTTTTTAAAAAGTCCTATGAGCCAGCCCTAAGTCAGTTGTCTGGATTCATCATTACATCAGAAAACAGAAACTGAATAATTTCATACCTTTGTAAGCGGCTGGACTAGCTCTGAATAGAGCGTCCTCCTCCTCATCAAGAACAACTGCAAGTCCTGGAAAAGATAATATACAGTAATCAGCAAAACATGTACATTTCTGCACTCATTACAGCACATCTGGCTGAGAATATTCACTGTCTGAAAAACAATTCACTTCAAATACAGCTGCTTACCTTGATATTTGGAGAACCGCTGGAACAATCTTCTTGTGTTGTTGTTGGTCATCATGTTTGATTCTGAGGGAGAAAAATATCATTTAGCTTTTCTGAACAAACACCAAAATCTTAATTTCATCATCTAATGAGTTTTCTACTATGGATGTGCATTCTTCAAAATATCTTCTTTTGTGTTCAACAAGAGGAAGGAAACTCACAATGTTTTTTTTACTGAAGTTTTACATAATTTTCCGTTTACTAAAAGAAGGAAATTTCCGTAAAAAAACTGAGAAATGTGTTGGTAATTTTCTAACAGGACATTCTTTGTATTTTTACAGATTTTTCCTTACAGTGTAGTTAACAATAAAGTGACATTTAATTTAAACATTATCACATTATTTATGTAATGTGAGACAATATTAATCTGTGAATAAAAATGTTCCGGAAAAAAAAAACAGTAACTCATTGAAAACATTAACAATATAATAATATTGTAATATATAATAGTATTAATATAATGATACATTTATAAGTAGTCATTTAATAGTAATACACCTAAAAATGTTAGTTTAATATGGGTTGTATACTAGTATTCCACTGTATTACATAGACAGGCATAGCATTTGAGTTCTGAATAAGGCAAATAGGCTTAACCCACCTGTTTACTGTAGTAAAAACCTTTTTCTATAATCAAGTGTATTTTTTATTGTTGTTTCCATGTATTAAATAAATAAACTGCCACTTTTCTACTTAAATGACATACATATATATATTTTAGACTTACAGGCTAATTCCCATATTTCACGATCTGAATGATAATAATAAATGGGTATTTTTTAATACTAGTCAACACTTGATGTTTCTACAGTATCTCTCTCTGTCAGTGAGTCTGTGAAAGATAAAACGATTTCTGCCTCCGTTTTCATATCAAATTTAAAGGACACTGGGGTGATAATTTAGTGTACAGTTTATGAGCTAATTACAAAAGTTTTAGAGGGGCTGAGAAGAAATATGGGGGCTACAGCCCCTCTAAAATAGGCCTAGCCACGCCCTAATGACCTGTCCTCGACGCAAAACGACGAATTTTAAGCTTATATGCGTGACTAATTGGACACTGACGATTGAGTTTACTTCAGTAAAGTACAAAATATATTAAATACATAAAATTATTAAACATACAGTAAATCCTGGATGTGTTTCACTTATTTTGTACAGATATTTTAGCACATTCGCCATTTTCCTACACCACATTGATTTTAAATACAAGTATATAACCCTATAAAGCTTAAAAATGTATGTATACTGAGTTGTACATATGTTTTACCTTGATTCTGGCAGAAATCCATCGGTAGTTCGTTATTTCTCGCCAAATTATCTCGTTTGTAGTTCATCACAGCAATGCAAAACGATTATGAGGCAGTTTGCAAAACGGGCGGTTATACATACGTCAGCATTCCAATTTAGAACGCGTTCTAAAAGCCCCGCCCACTCAGGGAGCTGCAGACGCACGTCAACACGCGGCCGCCGTTTTAGTACTGACAGTATTAAGGAATATATGATGATATATGAAGAGTTTAGATGAAAAAACCTTAAATGCCATTTAATATTTTCTTCTAATAGAAGCATTTCTTTCTGATTACGGTGGAGGCACAGTATTATTTCTTTTAAAGTGACAAAAAAAACCGCTCTTTTCATTGCCTTGAAAGTTAAATAACTGAGAGAAATGCTTTAGGAGAAAATTACAGACGACATTTAGAGGTTTTTGCATCTGAACTCTTTGAATGCAACAGTCATGATGCAGAACACACATAAAATAAATTACATGCATACACCTAGATTATTATAATTGAATCATTGTAGCCTAAATATACTGATTATTATCGTTTTTATTACTGATTTATCCTAAAATGTTGATTGTTAAATGTACAGTTTATTCTGATTTATTATTTTTGTAGTGATTTGTATGAATAATACATGTTGAATAAAAATTGAATATATATTGAATATGTATTGTTGATATTTAATTATATATAAATATCTTCCCTTTTTTTTACACTATTACTATTTACTGCGTTTACTGTTTTTTATTATATATGTATATTACATTTTATGTAAACTTTAGAACTGTTTTGGCAATACATTTGCAACATTTGTCATGCCAATAAAGCAATTATTGGATATATGTATGAGGGATCCATCATATTTAAATTATTAACTTGTACAGACTTTTTTTCATTATTAGATATTTTATAGCCTTCTTGTTACGTAGCTGAGGTCAAAGAATATTATTTTAATATTAAATATTTTAACATATTTATATAAATTATATTAAATATTTTTTTATATATTTAATATTATTTTAAATATTTTTTAACATATTTACAGAAAAAATTAAAGCAGGAATACACATTACTTTTGCCTTGTGTATGTGAAACTTCCCAAAAAAAATCAACAACTTTTAAGCATCATTGAGTGTATCATTGCCAGTTTTACAATTTAAAAAATAATTGTGCATTCATCAAAGTAAATTATTTAGGGAAATGAAAATCCACCCCAAAACCGATTTCCAAAAATCATCAGAAAATTTACAAGTACAAAAATAGATGTACAAGACTTCCAGGCTCAGTGTTACAGAAAGAACACAGTGGTGAAATGTCTTTGTAAAATGTATTAATAAACATATTGCAGGGATAGTAAGATTACCTGTGTAATATTTTGAAATGAATTTCTTTTAGGTGGTGCAGTGGGTAGTGCTGTTGCCTCACAGCAAGAAGATCGCTGATTCGAGCCTTGGCTGGGTCAGTTGGCATTTCTGTGGCATGTTCTCCCAGTGTTAGCGTGGGTTTCCTCCAAGTGCTCCAGTTTCCTCCACAATCCAGACACATGCAGTATAGGGAAACTGAATAAACTAAATTGGCCATAATGTATGAGTGTTTCCAAGTGATGGGTTGCAGCTGGAAGGGCATCCGATGTGTAAAACATATGCTGGATAAGTTGGCGGTTCATTCCGCTGTGGCGACCCCTGATTAGTAAAGAGACTAAGCTGAAAAGAAGAAATGATTGAATTTCTTTTACCTTATTTGACAGTAAAAACTCACTACTTGTTGACCAAATATCATCTATAAAATGTAAAGAAAAATATTGTTTCCATGTCAAAATTGCTTTCGGGAAACAACTATTTTCTGATGGACTAAAGAAGTTACTACACTTTTTATTCAAGATACTTATACCACCAAGTACAGTTTTTGGAGTTTGCTTTAAGACTGAGTTATAAGATGGGTTTTCATTTAGTAAAGCAGTTTATTAAAGATGCTTTTCACAATCAAATTATAATCGTTATGCAAAAAAATAAATAAAATTTCCTGATAAGTATAAATCTCACCACTGCTATTTAGTAAATCTCAAACAAAAATAATTCCCTTGTCAAATCAATCTTTTTTCAAACATACTATTTTTTATGCAATACATGTTGGTTATTCAATGGAAGCCCTTTCCCCCATTGTGTAATAAAAATATATAACTAAATAAAACAAATTAAAAAACTATAAAGTTAGAATTCTGAGTTAAAGTCACAATTCTGAGTTATAAAGTCAGAATTGCGAATGATAAAGTCAGAATTCTGAGAAATAATGTTGCAGTCCGAGTTATAAAGTCTGCATTCTGAGTTACAAATTCTGAATTATAAGTTAGAAAGTCAGAATTCTAAAAAATAAATTTGCAATTCCAAGTTAAAGTCAAAATTCTGAGTTATAAAGTTCAAATTCGGAGTTATAAAGTCGCAATTCCGTGTTATAAAGTCAGAATTGCAAATAATAAAGTCAGAAATCTGAGAAATAGTTGCAATTCCGAGTTATAAAGTCTGCATTCTGAGTTATAAATTCTGAATTCCAAGTTATAAAAGTCACAATTCTGAAAAATAAAGTCACAATTGTGAGAAATAAAGTCAGAGTTTCGAGAAATAAAGTCTGCATTTCGAGTTACAAAGTCAGAATTGTGAGAAATAAAGTCGCAACTCCGAGTTATAAAGTCTGCATTCTGAGTTATAAATTCTGAATTCTAAGTTATAAAGTCAAAATTTAGAAAAATAAAGTCGCAATTCCAAGTTAAAATTACAATTCTAAGTTATAAAGTCAGAGTTGTGAGTTATAAAGTCAGAATTGTAAGAAAAGTCCCAACTCCGAGTTATAAAGTCTGCATTGTGAAAAATAAAGTCGCAATTCTGAGTTATAAAGTCAATTCTGAGGGAAGAAACATGAAAGTTTAGAATCAACACTGTAAACATTGCAACAACATGCTGTGGACTACAAACCTCCAGCTGTTGCTGTGATTTCAAAGTGCAGATATGGTGTAAACATCACATAATATCATTCAGTTCAGTTTAATTTAAACAATCAAAAGCATATTAGGCATAAAACAATGCAGTCCTCTGTACACCCTGGTATTGTCTGTAATAAGTGTTGACTCTGGACTGAAATTTTTAAAACGTCCATTTCCTACACTGGCCTCCGGTTTCACAAACAAGGTTTAAGGCTAGTCAAGATTAAAATGCATGTTTGAGCTGTCTCAATTCAAAGTAACTTGCAGTGAGATGTCCTAAAATACATCAGTGTATTTTTTTCTCTAGGTGCACAGCAGTAATATATAGTACTATGACCATTTTTATAAATTTGGCTTAAATAGCCTAATTTAACTAAAGCCTAGTCCTGGCTCAATCTAAGCCCTGTTTGTGAAACTGGGCCTGGATTAATTAAGACATGACAACATTGCAAATGGCAACATGTAATCAATCTACATATTCATATAGAAAATGTGTGTGCACATGTACCGTAATAGATACAGTGCTTAGCATATATGAGTACACCCCTCACAGATCTCTCATTTAAATTAATATTAATATTCTTAATTAAATTAATATTCTCTACAGGAAGGTTTACAATATTATATTTGAGCATGTACATCAGTTTAGTCTGTACTGAAGCCAAATCTGGAGCTTATCTAACAAAAAAACTTATGATACTGGTCCAAATTTGTACACTCAAATGTATATGTAAGAGAAAAATATTGAAATAAAGAATGTAAAAAGTTGCAAATTTTGTTGACATTTTGCATTTTGTCAAATCTGAAGTAACTGCGTGGTGCTATTCAACACAATCTCACGGCAATTCGTAACTTTTTCATTTTGTGGCTAATTCGTATGAATTCGTACGATCTAATTCGTACAATTTAGTACGATTTGCTTATCCCCCAATGACGGTTGGGGTTAGGGGTGGGGTCAGGTGCCACGCCTCCTTTTTAAAATCGTACCATTTCGTACGACTGAACTCGTACGAATTCGAACGAATTAGCCACTAAACTGGCAAAACGTAAAATACTTATGTTTTCTCGTGAGATCAGGCTGTGCTGTCATGTTAATATGGACCAAAATCTCTGCGGAATATTTCCAGTAGCTTGTTGAATCTATGCCACGAAAGATTAAGCCATTTTTTTGAAGGCAAAAGGGGATCCAACCCGATACTTGTAAGGTGTACCTAATAAAGTGGCCAGTGGGTGTACGTCCACCGTCAAAGGGGACCAATAATGTGTGAAGAGTATCAGTTTGTGTCCACAATATGTCTATGGGTTAGTTTGCAGCTGCTCACTTCATGTGTGTTTTTTTCTGATGGTGAAAAGCACAGGTGTAAATGTCCTCTGAAACGCATTGGAGATGGATATAAATGCGATCACGTGTTACGGGATTTTGTATAGATGAAACTGCACGACATATGTATATTTTACTCCCTTTTAAAATAAAAGAATAAAGGTTAGAGCGCAGGTGTTGTTGGCTATATGACCTTCAGATAGCAGCACAAATGCCTAAGCACTGGAACAGGGCCGGAGTGAGACTCCTTTTCAGCCCTGGAGCTTCGAGCCTTAAGGCCCGTGCCTTATATATATATATATATATATATATATATATATATATATATATATATATATATATATATATATATATATATATATATATATATGAGCAATATCACACAAGTAGCAGTGTGATATAGCTGTATATCAGCACTGGTGGGAGGCGTGCATTAGTGCCCCAACAGTGCTGATATACAGCCATATTGCACTGCTATGAGTGTGCATGCATTTATACAACAGTTTGACGGCATAACTGTGTAAATAAAAACAAAATCAAACATGGAGAGTCTCAAAAACCCTTTTGTATGAGGAACTACTTTCTTCCGCGTTGGATTCAAATCATAAGCTGACAGTTAAACAGCTGAGCAAGCATCTTTTAAACTTTAGATCTGTAGTGTCTGGTTTTTGCTGGCTGTATGTGGGCGGAGTAATACACAAAGGGTAAAGAGGCTGTACGGGTGCTGATAATACTTAAATATATCACAGCTATCAGCCAATCAGATTCGAGAACCAGACAGAACTGTTGTATAAAAAAAAATTATAAAAAAAATTATATATATATACACACACACACACACACACACACACACACACGATATACTATACATAGACATGATACACTCTATACATATGCAAAAACGATACATTGCATACACACACATACACTCATTATAGATTCTATACACATACACACGATATACTATATCATAGGCAGACATGATACACTACATACACAAACACACTAAACATATGATACACTCCATACATATGCACACATGTATACATTTTATACATATACACTCATGATACATTCTATGCATACATGTCAGGCTCTGGGATAGAACCCGGGCCTCTGGCATTGGGAGGCAAATGCCCGTCCAGCTACAACCCATCACTGGGAAACATCCAAACAAACTCATTCTCACACATACACCATGGACAATTAAGCTCATCCAATTCACCTGTACCGCATGTGTTTAGACTGTGGGGGAAACCGGAGCACCCGGAGGAAACCCACACCAACACAGGGAAAACATGCAAACTCCACAGAGAAATGCCAACTGAGCCAGCCGAGGCTCGAACCAGTGAACTTCTTGCTGTGAGGCGATTGTGCTATCCACTGCGCCACCGTGATGCCAAATTTATATTTATATCTATGTAAAATTTATTTAGATAATGCTTACGCTTATGGTTACGTGAGAGTATGTGATTGGCCAAGGACAGAATAGAAGTCAAGACAACTTTCCTAAATTCACCCTACTGAAAAAAGCAGCTTAATCCAGCCTAGGCTGGTTGGCTGGTTTTAGCTGGTCGACCAGGCTGGTTTTAGAGGGGTTTGAGCCATTTCCAGGCTGGTTTTCAGCCATTTCCAGCCTGGTCTTAGCTGGTCAGGCTGGGAGGTGACCAGCTAAAACCAGCTTGACCAGCCTAGCCAGTCTGGGAGCCCAGCCAAAACCAGCTATGTCCAGCTTAAACCAGGTTGGTCAAGCTGGTTTTAGCTGGAATTAGCTGGTCATTTTACAGCCTGACCAGCTAAGACCAGGCTGGAAACAAGCCTAGAAATGGCCCAAAGCCCTCTAAAAGCAGCCTGGTCGACCAGCTAAAACCAGTTAACCAGCCTAGGCTGGTTTATGCTGGATTTTTCAGCAGGGCAAGTATACAGATATCTGTTTTCCATGACTTTTCCAAAACTTTGTGGGTTTTTCCAATACTTTTCCAGGCCTAGAAATTGCCATGTCAATATGCCATGACTTTTCCAGGTTTTCTATGACCGAATGAACCCTGAATATAGCATGTAATGAATTTGTTATTTAAAAATAAGTTGCTTTTTCACATTTTTGAATTCTAAATCTTTAGGAAATATATTTGGTACATCAAAATGTGTGTTTATGATGACCATCCGACAAGCTAATCCAGCTAAAAATTGTGCTTAAAATGTCCCTAAAATGCAGTATTTAAATCTCATAATTAAATAGAAAGGGCAGCATGGTGACACAATCCGCAACACAGCAAAAAGGTCGCTGGTTCGAGCCCCGGCTAGGTCAGTTGGCATTTCTGTGTGGAATTTGCATGTTCCCCCTTTGTTCCTGTTGGTGTTCTCCGGGTGCTCTGGTTTTCCCCACAAAAGCAAAAATACATGTTAGTGGTGAACTGGGTAAGCTAAAGTGTCAGTAGTGTATGTGTGTGAATGAGTCTGTGTTTCCCAGTGTTGGGTTGTGTCTGGAAGGGCAGCCGCTGCAAAAAAACATATGCTGGATAAGTTGGTGGTTCATTCCGCTGTAGCGGCCCCAGATTAATAAAGGGATTAAGCCGAAAAGAAAACGAATGAATGCATTAAAATGAAAATGAGGCATATAACTGCAAAAAAAGGCCAGACTATTTGAGAAAAAGATCCATCCCTTTCACCAGGCTGCCTACACGCCTGCGTTTGCCTGTTTATTTTTACCACATCCACTTATATCTATATATTACCTCTACCTCACATTATATAATTTAGGGTATAGACAAAATATATGATGAGTAAAACAATGTTAACATGAGATGTTTTATTTACCCTAAAACCAACTGCTGTGTCCGCCTGCACACCACTCTCCGTTCAGCAGGGGGAGCCAGTGAGCTGTGATTCTCCACAACACAGCTGGAATGAGGACAGGCTCCGGCACAATACAAAATGCTGCTTTTTTGTTTCAGTCGCACCGCTGTGCCGCTCTCTTCTCTCCGGTCATTTATTGAAAGCAAGGACATTAAGATGCAAAGAGAGCTCTCACAACTCGGCGGCCCTCGTGGAGACACCCACACTGCTGTTCCTACGCGCAAACACTGTGCTAAACAACAATGGGCTGAAGAGAGAGAGGGAGAATAACAATAAGAGAAACAAATTCAGAGCATTTGTGTTGTTTTTTCCAGGCCTGTCCTCTGCGACAAGTTTATTAAGTAAGGTAAGTGGAAGCGGTAGTGTGAGTTTACACGCTGATACACGTCACAGGCTACTGAGTAGGGCCAAGTCTGCAATTTTTCAACGTCTCAACTATATATTTTAGTTTTTTTTATGATGTCAGCTACTGATTGAAAGCGTCTGTTAACAGAAAGGTAAACTTGGTTTTATATTCGCACATTTGTTTAGTGCCAACTTGTGACAGAGTCCTTATATTGTTTACTATGGTACTTGTGAAATTGCATAACATCAGAACAATATCAGCACTATCAGTGGCGGTTCTTGCTTAAATGGCACCCTGGGCGAACCACCATTTGGGATGATTTACAATAAGATATTAGTGTATATAGGGCTGGACGATATGGCAAAAAATTATATCACGATATATCTCTTAATTTCGGTCTATAAGATATAATTCCGATATCGATATGGACAATATTAAGAAGTACCTACAAATGTCTGCAAACTGAATTTGCAAAGTCTATAATACCTCCAGGCTCTTATAACTTTTCTTTAAATAAAAAAAGTACAAAAAAGTTAATGTTCTCTTTTTTTTTATTTAGCCTTTACAAATATATATATATACACATATATATACATACATAGTTCATGGGGATTAGCTTGACCAACGTGATAGACAGAAACTTTTATCAGTTGTTTTTTTGTATGCTGAATATTTAACAATTAAAATAATACCAAAATTCACATCGTAAAAAAAAAACGAAAAAAAATTACAATTTAAAAAAAATGATAAAGAGTATTGGCTACATTAATATTTGCAAAAGAAAAGAGTTGTTTGAGTATATTAATAGTTCTGGTTGCTTTTCATATTGAACACCCTTTAAGGGTTCTATCTGAGTATTTATATTTGTGTATAATTACTCAATTAAATTAAAAGGTTTAACATAAAATAGTTCTGATATATTTTATATAGTCTATTTATATAGACTAATTTTTTATATAACACATTTTCATTATTTAACATGTTTAATGCCTCTATCAATCAGATTCTTTCTATTTCATCAACTTTGCAATAACCACAGGGTTTCTGCAGGTTTCCTCAAGTTAAACTTAAAAAAATCTATCCCGATATATATTGATATTGAATTATTGTCCAGCCCTAAGTGTATAGTATATACTGTACATCAGAATAAACCCAAACTAGAACAATCTAACAAAATAACCTCAGACTATTGTCAAAAATTAATAAAACTCAGTGGATTTGTCAGGTGGAAAAAAATACATTTATGAACAAACAATAATAAAGAGCGATCCCATAAAAAAAATTAAAATTAGTTAACATTTTGTAGTTTGTCATTTTTTCGCAACATACCATTTACACAAACAAACTTAAAGTCATCACGAAATCAAAATTTACACTTGTTTTCTATGTATATAGTAGTGTTTGCATATATAATGTATCTGTGCATGTCGTTATTTTGTAAAAATGTATTTGCCCTCATAATCGTTAATCATACCCTAATCATCCCCCTTGAAATGGCATTCCTTAAGGGTGGGACTATCAGTGGGTTGTCTGGTTTCTGGTCTGCAACGCCCATCTTTCAACACTCAAATCAGTTCTCATAGAACAAAATCATGCACCAGCCTACATTTTTTTTTATCTTCCATTTCATGCCAATTTTCTGTTCCTAAGATGTTAGGTGACCACACTGCTGTTTTAATGAATATAACCATTTAGCATTTGAAGAGGATAAAAATAAAAAAAGGTTTTCAAAACTGTCCTAAGACTAAAATGGATGTTGTGTGATAGTTTTAGGATAACTTTGATAAAATGGATTGGTCATTGTGTCAGAGAAAATGGTCAATGTCTGTGTCTCAAACCCACCATAATTAAAAGAAACAGCCACTGCTGTATCGTTGGGTCACACAGCTAAACATTTTTCTACGCCATCTCAGGAAAAAAGCATCAAGATCAGTGGCAGCAGTCCAGACAATTCCTCTCATCGGTAGCCGAGGAACAAAACCAGCGAGAGCAGGATGGGACAACCTGAAAACAAAAAAAATTCAGAAGCATTCAGAAAGTCATCATGACAGAATCTCACCTACTTTACATGATACTAAACTGTAATGGAGATCCAAACGGTGCTATTGTGAATCGTACCATACTAAATCAGGTATAGCTAGAGCTAAATAAATGCAACCCTAAAAACCCTAAGAAGGTGGCAGCGAATGACTTGTTGACTCATTAATTCAAATGATTTGTTCAAAATGACTGATTCATTTGGAAGAAACCAGTTATGAATGGATAATTGAATCAATGCCTCAAATTTAAATATGATTTAAAACAGATAAATTCCATATTAACTCTAGCATCTGATAGTCTTAAAGGATACATTTATTATAACTTACATTGTTATACAAGATATCATTATTTATAGTATTACAATATATCACAGTCTTTTTTGTCTGCAGCCCATTGCAGGGTTCAACCCCAAGAATACAGGTCTGATTGGGCCAATGATTCAGATTTTTACTTGCCATTTATAGCCATTTTTAGTGACATATTTTAAATAATGTGTCAAAAATAATGTCTGTGAATCTAGAATTTAAATATTTAAAAAATGTTAATAAAAGTATAATGACTATAATGCAGTTCGAAATTATTTAACAAAAGGTGGCCGACTTGTCACACTGATGGCAAATTGTGCAAAACATCATTTTTTCATTGTGTTATACCAGCCTGATCTCACGAGTAAACATAAGTATTTTACGTTTTGTCAGTTTAGTGGCTAATTTGTACTAATTCGTACGATTTTACTTATACGGAAATGTATGATTTTAAAAAGGAGGCACCCAACCCCACCCTTAACCCCAACTGTCATTGGGTGACGAGCAAATTGTACAAAAATGTACGAATTAGATCGTACAAATTCATACGAATTAGCCACTAAATTAAAAAGTTACGAATTGCCGTGACATTGCGTTGGTTATACCCACGTAAATGTCTGCTTCCTAGACATTAGAAACAGACGTTTTCTTTTATCATTATACTTTGATGTTGCAGTCACTTCACTGTACTGGTTGTTACCAGGTTATGGAAAAAAATAACAAGCCCAAAACATCAAATCAGATAAGAGGAACCGAAAAGCAATATGATGTTTACGACATCACAGAGAAGGTAGCATTTAAAGACTTAAAAGCACAAACTTGCAATGCACGCAACTGACAAATAGTCGCAAGCAAATGAAACTTTAGTGACAAGGCAGCACTGTGCGGATCGGGCCAGTAATGATTCTGTGTACTGTCCCAAGCGTCTCTCACACTGGGCCCAGGCCATCAGGCAGTCCTTATTGTTGAGCCCTGCATTGCATCTTACATAATCAAACATTATAACGAATACACTTCATGTAAATTTCAGAGTAAGGTTTAATATTTATTTACAGTAATTATTTATGTTTTAAATGCAATTCCAATCATCCCTCAGGCATGATTAGACACCTTTGTGGGTCGTATGTTTGACATTTGACACCAGTCAGAGACCAATTCTATACATGGCAGACTGAGTGTGTGTGTGTGTGTGTGTGTGTGCATGCCCATAGCCATAGGGGGTTCCCACGCCCAAAAGGTCCAGAATTTGTCCTTTTAATTATTGTATGTATTTTAATATTATATAATATATTTATTATATAATTAATATGAAATATTTATAATCACTATATATTGGAATCAAGTGTAATTTTAAATAACTCTGGCCAGTAATTCGAATCCCATAGTGCCTCAAAGCCACAATAATGTGATGCGAGTCACGTGACATAACCCACTGAGTGGTCACATTTGAATCTTTGATGCGACATCCACGGTGAGTTACGCTGTGGGTTGAAAAGAGCAAGGAGGCAGAAAAGGCAGGCAGCGGCGTTATATCGCAAAATATTGAACATATGTTCATAAAGACTGCCAAACAGGTAAGTGACTTACTTCCTAACAGATGAAAATCTGCTCCTGAGGTTCTAACTGGCCGCATTAGCCTGGACGTCCTGTATATTTATTGACTTGTCCAGTACATGACCTCTCTTTCCCTATTTCTGACATTGTTTAAATAACTGCCCAATGAAGCCTTAAATGGCAAGTGCTCGGCCGTCAGATGTCACTTCATAGCAAAAGGCGCTAATCCAGTCACGTCTGTGTTTTTGAGGCTGTTTGCTCATTTATTCTGATTGGATATAAACCTGATTGCTCAAACCACATCAGAGGGTGATTTGGGATGCATTCCAGATAAAGCTGGATAGGTATTATCATTTTTTGGACAAAATTAATATAAACTAAATAAATTCTGACCTGGAGAAAATCTGACTTGCGCCTGAAACACCCGTAGGTGCGTTTTTACAGCCAAAATTCTATTAAAACATGTTTACTATCAGCATAAAACATGTTCTAACTTTTGAGACCTTTAGCCAGGGGGGTTCGGGTGGTTCGGAAGACCCACCCCTCACTGACAAAGGTCCAGAATTTGTCCCAAATTAGCTCATTTGTCCTATTTTCATACTATTTTGACTGCAATGCCATCATAAATAATGAAAATAATCCATCGAAAAAGGCTTTTTTTTTTTTTTTAACCAAAGAGGCTAGAACAAATCTGACGAATTAATCATTATTGTATTATTATTATTATATTTTTTTTATTGAACTGGCCAAACTGTGACTGAGGATAGTTGATTGTGCTGGCCAGTTTGTTTTTTGTCTAATAAATGATATTAGGCTAGAGTTTTTTTTTTACTTTAAAACAACTTTACCATATTGCTATTTTTTCCTAATGACATATGATGTAATAAATTTGTATTTTATTTAAAAATTATTCTTGTTTGAATTTTTAGGAAATATTTTTAGTACATCAAAAAGTGTGGTTATGATAACATCTTACTAGCTAATCAAGCTAAAAAGTCACTAAAATGCAGCATTTAAATCTCATAACTGCAAAAAGGTCCACTTTTTGAGAAAAAAAGAACCCCCCCCCCTTCAACAGGCTGGCTACGGGCCTGGTGTGTAATAGTTTTGGTGGTTTACAAGTACAAAAATTTGTATAATGACATTAGTATGACTTGGGTATTAACATTGAGGTGGTTTATTAGGACATGCCTTATGCCCTTGTAATTAAAAACACACACACACACACACAAAAAATCATACTTAATGGGTTTTTTGAAATTCAAAAAAAAAAAAAAAAGTGGCATGGTTGAGTTTAGGGATATGGCTGGTGTAGAAGCATATACTTATCATTTTGTTTATTGTATAAAAAACATGACGCTTATAGAGAGTCCTCATAAATCACCAATACCAACATGTGTATGTCTCTGTGTGTGAGAAGAGCTTGACGTTGAAAGAGAGTTGTTTCTGCCTTGTAGACACAGGTAGAGGCAGGCTTCTCATAAAGCTGCAAACGGGGTATTTATATCACGCAGCAGCTCTGAAGCCTGAAGTCTCCCGTGAAGCGCAGAAAGACGCAGGTATCGGGCCTGTCATGGTAGACTAGCATGGAAGCAAAGCAAACCTCTGATGATAAAATGAGCACAGACGTTTGCTAAGCTGGCTGAAACACTCAGTAAGCCGCATATCATTTCTAAAGCATTCAGTAATGCCATTTTGCAATCTTTAAATAGTTACACATAAAAATAAATAAAATATGTATCTTTAATATTCACTCTTAGGAATGAATTTTCACATTTTTGTCATTTTGGCTGGCTTCACGGAGCAGCGAAGATTATATTTGATGTTCCAGGGACAAAACTTGGCATATTCTATCAGCTGGGGGCGTGAGTATTAATGTCCCCAAAATAATCTTTAATTGTTTTATTTATTTATATATATTTTTTTCTGTCTGGCTGTTATGTAGATAAGGCAAAGGCAAGAGGTGCATCCACATGCAGTTTGACATTTATTAAAATACTAACAAAACTAAAGATCCAGGGAAGAACAGAGCAAAAAACAAGGAAGATGGGGGCAAAATCCATGCAAACAAACTTTGACTGAAACACAAGGGCTTTTATACACCGGGAGAAACAACAAGAGGGCAGAGACAATGACTGTTTCTCAATATGCGTTCTTGCGTCCCCGTGTTCTTGTCATTGTCAATTGCCAAAGTTCAGTTCAAAACGGACGTTTTTTTGTTTACTATATGATTAAAGTTGTTTCAAGTTCTTTTACATTAAGGTAGTGTTCAGAAAAATCAAAACCCTCACAAATCAAATCACTTTTATTGTCATATCATCAGCTGCACGTGTGCTATGATGAGTGAAAAGCTTAAAAACTTGACACAGAAACAAAAAAAAAAAAACCCTGCCAGCTAGTGATATTGCAGATAGCACGCAGAACAGACTTTAAAGGCTGCTTTATATACTTTTGAGGCCACTTTGCAGCAACATCTGATATATGGGCAAGTAGGATGATGAACCTATTCTTGAATCTTAGGGTGCTTTCACACCTGCCTTATTTAGTTCGATTGAATGGCACTAGAGTTCGCTTTCCCAAGTAAGTGTACCGAGATCTGCTTGAAGAGGTGGTCTCGGTACGCTTTCAAACGAACCCTGGAGCGGTTCGTTTGTTGTGAGAATATGATCCGTACTAAAACAGGTCCGACTGCAAAAAGTACTGCGCGTTTTGGACTAATCCAGCTGCTGTATGCTGATGCGCATTATGGGATATGGAGGAAAAATATTTGTTGACAGCGCTTTACCAACAGAGAGAGAGAGAGAGAGAGAGAGAGAGAGAGAGAGAGAGGGGAAACATTACCTGATGGATCGTTGGTAATATTTCCGCAAGATGACCATGTCGCAGTTTAGCTAAATTAATTCACGCCTCCTCCTGAAGTGATGTGCGATGCATTAAAACACTGTTTTCCAGCCGTGGCCGCGCTTCGTTCTCGAAATGTATAGTTTGTCTAAAGCAGGCAAACAATCAGCCAGCACAGTCGTCCCTCCAGAGTAAAAACGACATTTTGTGTCTGCCGGTTTTGTTTTCTTGCGGGAGTTCATTGGCATTTTCCCACACGTGAATTCTGACCAATAGATAAGCAGTTTAGGAACTATGTTCAACAACATCTGGCCAATGAGAGATGTGGATTTTGTCAGATGACTGCATTTTGGTTCGTATGAACTGGTTAGAACCAAAGCCAGCAGTGTGGTGTGAAAACGACCCAAACTTGGCAGAAAATGCAACAATGTATCATTTACTGCGCTTGGTCCGGACCAAATGAAGCGAACTACAGATGTGAAAGCACCCTTACGTTGCTCTACATTGAAAATGATAGTAGGCTGCAACAGAGATGCCTTGAGAATACACTAAAATTATTATTTACATTAAAATACTTGTTTACAGGAGATGCAAGAAATGCACTGTCTAAAATATTATATACAGGACATACAAAATGTATTTTATTAAGAAGAGATACTGCTAATTTTCTACTTTTAATATGAAAAACACTGAAAATTATTTATTTTGTTTCCAAAAGTGAAAAAAAAAAAAAAAAACAAGATTATTTTCTTACCCCATTGGCAGATTTTTTTGCTTGTTTTCAGAAAAAACTCACTTAATTTTTGCATATTATTTCTTAAAACAAGACAGTATGTTTTGCTTGTCTAGAAAATGCTTCTTGATATAAGAAATTTTAGATATTTATACTAGAAACGAGACAAAAAATCTAAGCAGGAAAAGCATTTTTTGCAGTGAAGTAGGAGTTGACCTGTTGATCAGTTTGGTTTTGAACAACCTACACACACAATGTGAGCAAGAATACCTTCAATAATCCAACTTTGTGTTTACAGAACATGATTAATATCTCTGAAGAGTGATGTACATTTACAGAAGTCATACTGTGAATATATTGTAGCTGAATTAGTACAGCCATGCTGCAGTAGTCACCATGAGACCAACTCAACCTTCTATGAAGTTTCCTGTAAAAGCTTTCAACACCATTGCGGATTTTGTGTATCTGCCTGCTCTCTTTTTTTTTTTCTTGCAGATAACAGTAATTCTGCTTCTCTGCCAGCGCTGCTGCCAGTCTGTTTGCCTACTTTAAAATGAATAGAAACAACTTAATGGATCTTGTGGCAAGACCGCACAAAACAGTGATGCAGTGTGCCATTAAAACCAGCCGCAACTCCAAACAAATGAAGATTCACAGTGACTGAGGATTTGGCGGATCGTTCCAGAAATTGTGTTTTCTTTAATGATCTTTTATTCTCTTCCTTTTTTATTACGCAATTTACTTTGACATAACTTAAAAAGCAATGTTTACATCACAAATAAACGTTTTATATATAATAGATGTTCTCCAGATTAGGACTGTAGGACGGCGTTTCTACCGTGATGATGGTTAAGTGGTTTTTCTCATCAGATGTACACTGTAGGAAGTAATGAGGCTCGCTGGAGCTGAGAGAATGGACAGGGTAAGGTTATTAAGATAGCAACACAGATAGAGGCGTGTGGATCCTTTATGTCCCATCAGCGTGACAAACAACACCAGCCAACGAGCTCAAAATGAACCTATACTGTAGCAGCATCTATAGAGAGTATTAAACACTGTTGTAGATAAAGCTTAGGTGCTCGATCGGTTGAGTGGCGAACATGTTTGCTGTCTCATAAAAAAACTTTCGAGATATCTCCAGGTCATATTTCATCCCACAGTCCAAAGACAGAATGAAGATATTATTTTGGATTAGCAAGTACATTTCAAGTCACGTACTGTAAGCTTGTTGCTTACCGTTTCTCATTATTGTAATGCAAAATGTGAGAGACATTAGGGTAGTATAATCTGCATAATGTACACTTTAATTAAATGATTACTGTTTAATTTACAGTGAAATTGATAACCAAATTGGAATTATCCCTCATAATTCTGTAAGATACTGTTGAACTTACCATAAAAGACTTATAAAAATAATAATACAATTATTCATTTGTTTTCTTGTCGGCTTAGTCCCTTTATTACTCCGGGGTCGCCACAGCGGAATGAACCGCCAACTTATCCTGCAAGTTTTTACGCAGCGGATGCCCTTTCGGCCACAACCTCTCTCTGGAAAACATCCACACACACATTCACTCATACACTACGGACAATTTAGCCTACCCAATTCACCTGTACCACATGTCTTTGGACCGTGGGGGAAACCGGAGCACTCGGAGGAAACCCATGCAAAGGCAGGGAGAACATGCAAACTCAACACAGAAACGCCAACTGAGCCGAGGTTCGAACCAGCGACCTTCTTGCTGTGAGGTGAAAGCACTACCTACTGCGCCACTGCCTCGCCATAATAATAATAATAAAGTAATAATAATTATAAAATGTTTTGTTTTTGGTGGCCGAGAGAGCTTAACGCTTAACTTAAGAAGACACATACACTGCAAATCCTCATAACACAAACACAAATAGAAAACGCAGTGCAGATCCTCACTATACATGCAAATAGCGCAAACCACAAAAGATTTCAATGGGGTGAAGTGAAAAAAGTGATGGACCCGGCTGGGATTTGCTTAGTGCACAGTGACTATTGCTCAGTGAAGAAGTAGCTGACCTGAAGGTGAGTTTTTTTAACACCCTGATTAAACATTTGTTTTGTCTTTTGCATGTCATTACCCTAAATAAACTGACGAATAACTGTGAAACATTATCAGACAACTAAATTAACTTGACATCCTCAACTAAATGTAAGGTTAATGAAAATAAATATGTAATGCTTCATTGATAAAACAAACACTGTTAAAACATTTTTTTTAATTTGTCATTAAATTACTTAAATATAATCCTGACATTAATGCATTAAAGAAATATACTTGTTTTGAAAACTGAAAAAAAAGTCCACTAAAGGAGGTCGAGCCTTCTTTTATATGGCTCCTAAACTCTGGAATAGCCTTCCTTATAATGTCTGAGGCTCAGACACACTCTCTCTGTTTAAAACTAGATTAAAAGCATATCTTTGTACACAATGTACTATAGGATACGTGTGTGCGCTCCATGCAGGCGAGTTTGCTCGACAAACCACCCGTAAGACACATTCTCCCTGTTTTAATACATAAGGCGCTTTGTTAGAAAAACTTCTATGTAATTTGTGTTTGTTTCAATGTTTGTTAATATAACTCCTATTTTCATTTAGAACACTTCATTTTCACATTGACATTTAATATATTGTGAAAAGTGCTATACAATTTAATAACCTTGAATTGCACTCATCAAGTAATGGCTGAAAATGATCCATAAACATTTTAAAAGCAGAAGAAAATGTACTATTAGCATTGCAAAAAAAATCTTGTATCTGAACCAAGAATACCATTACATACCATTTTATAACAGCGTGCATTTTAACGACAGTCAATCCAATAAGACACTTATTAGAAAAGAAAATCTCCTCACCTAGAGAACTGGCTTTTAAATAATAAACTATTGTGGCAATGTTTGTTGTTCCAATTTTGCCTGCATATGTAACTGAGATCGCCTATTCTCATTTAGATGTGTTGCTTGATCGTTCATAATAGAGATGAAGTGGTAAACAGATTCAGTAGCAAAATTTGACCTTCAGGGAAATCTTCCAAATTCTGTCGAAAGTTACGCTTGCAAATTAAGACTCTTGCCATATCCAGTCAGCAAACAAGCACAGATATTTATTTTAGATTTTATTCAAGGGCCTTAAAGGGTCACGAAACACCAAAACACATTTTTTGAGCTGTTGTTTGTTTATTCAGATGGCAAAGTTAGTTCGTATCGTCAGCAGTATTATTTCAGTGTTTAAACACAGACCTTAGTCAAAAAGATTTCTAAGTTACTAAGTTTACAGTATGTTAATATCACTACAATATTATGGACTGAAAGATCTGATGTAAATGCTCTCAGAGTGTAAACATGTACACACCGCAATCAAACTATTACCGTCGTGAGTAATTTTTGCTGCACTTTTTTAAAGGATAGTCTTTACACACACGGCTTTCTAATGCTACATACCCGAGTGCATTTAAGGTACTGAGAAATGCTGATTTTTTTTTTGTCTTATATAACGTGCGGTATCAAAGATTCCATTAATTCTACACTCTTCCAGCAGTTCCTCGTATGCAATATCGGGTTTGTCACGGAGGGCATGCATAAAAATATTTCAGAATGAAAGTGCCAAACTGCAGTTTAATAGGGATGTAACGGTATTGTAAATACCGTCATACCGCAATATTAATTTTTTTTGATATTACCGTAGTCGCATGACTCGGTAAAACTATAGGTCTTCTGAGAAAATTTGCTCAGGCGAATGAAGCGAACGGGAGGTAGCGAAAACTACAATTCCCATCAGCCCATGCTTGACCATCATCCCTTGCTGTCTGTTGTCGCTACAGATCCAGTAATGCGGAAATGGAGTGTGCTGCTAGAAGCGAGGATGAAAAAGAGCTGGAAAACTCTAAAGCGGGTGTTGTCGCCGCGCGCGTACTGAATAGCGGTGTTGTCGCGCGAGTTCTTATCAGCTGTGTTGTCGCGCGCGCGTACTGAATAGCGGTGTTGTCGCGCGAGTTCTTATCAGCTGTGTTGTCGCGCGCGCGTACTGAATAGCGGTGTTGTCGCGCGAGTTCTTATCAGCTGTGTTGTCGCACGCGTACTGAATAGCGGTGTTGTCAGCACACTGTTCAGATTGATGCAGACATGAGACCTCTATCTTACTCATGGTTTGTCCTCTCAAGTGGGGGAAAGACAATGCACAACGTTACCCACTGCTGTCAACCTGGGCCAAGTCATATCTCTCTTGTCCCAGAAACCTCAGTCCCAAATGAGAGGGTTTTTTTTTCTGTTGCAGGGGACATTGTAAATACCCAGAGATACCAGCTTTTACCAGATTACATTTATATGATAATTTTCCTTTAAACCCATCTCTATCTAAGTGAGTGAGTGATTAAATGTTGAATGTGATGAGTTTTCAACAATACTAAATTGAAACTTTATTTTTTTACATGGTTTAATATTTTTTTGTTATTAAAATTGAAGTTCCTGTTTCAAAGCTTACAGATAGATGGCTAATTTGTATGTCATTGACACTTTTGGCACTTTTTTGGAGTATTTTCATAAGTTTTATTTTTTCCTTTAAATGATTCAATAAATACCGTACCGTGACATTCATACCGAGGTATTACCGTACCGTGAAATTCTGATACCGTTACATCCCTACAGTTTAAGTCAACAAATTAATGATTTGGCAAATAATTTGATTACTGATGCCCATGTAAACAGTCACTGTCTTTCACTCCTGCATCTTTGTTTCGCCTCTGTGAAAATTAGTGCGTAGCCAAAAGAAAACTTCCATTTTTAATCCAAAACCTTCGCTCTTTCCCTCCCCCGACACAGAGCTGGACTCACCCACTTTCCTGACTTTTTCCACACTAGAGGTGTGAAAACACCCTGCTGAAACAGGGGGGTTTCATAGCCCTGTAACCTAAAAAAAAATATAGATTTTTTTCAAGAAGTGACCATTTTTTGTTTTGTTTAAGCCCTACTATCTTAGTTGATCATGATGAATGCCCATTAGCCGGATTTCCATCCTAACATGATGTGAATCTTTTCAAAGTTTGCAAAATAAGAAAATTCCCAAATGCAAATTAGGTGTGTTTCCGTCAAGTTGTTAGAGTGGCTGACTGTAATGGTAACCAACAGTAAACATGACAAGCAGAATAGAGCCACATGAGTGTAATATTCACTATGGATGCGTCCGATATCACATACTTCCCTATTATACGTTAAATAAATGTATGTGAGCCTTATAGTATGTCCGTTTTCATAGTATTGAAAACACAGTATGACCTACGGCAAGTTTCTGAAGCACGCATCTCAAGGACACTACAATATCGCATGATGCAATGTGAAATAATTCATAAATAGAAGTGAGGCGATGCAACTGACGTAGTTAGGTCATGTAATATAGACAAATGGCGGATGTTGTAGGTCCAAATTCAATTCATACTACTCACATTCATACTATATAGAACATATCTTTCTAACAGTCGTGTGGTAAATTCAAATGAGTAGTAGGCGATTTAGGACGCAGGCCCTGTCCGAGTTTATTCTGCAAATGCATTTCCATCTGCCATCTCAGTTTGTATAGACAGAGATTATGAGCGATAATAACATGCTCATGTAGCACAATGTAATTTTTATAGACAAAGAATACAGGAGAGAATTACATGTTCGCAATAACATGTTCAGCATTATGTTCTGCGGCCATTTCAAATATGGAGTTTCTGTTGGTCTCCTTATCATGGTAACTCTGCCCTCAACCATTGATGCAAGTGGTTCTAACTTCTAGGCCACCAACGGTTTGGTGCTACTTATGAATCACTTTTACGTTTACATTTCGTCATTTAGCAGACGCTTTTATCCAAAGTGACTAACAAATGAGGACAAGGAAGCAATTTACAAAACTGTAAGAGCAACAATGAATAAGTGCTGTAGGCAAGTTTGAGGTGTGTAAAGTGCAGAGATGTATAGTAACGAAGTAGAACTACTTCACTACTGTACTTAAGTACTAAAAGGCAGTATCTGTACTTTACTGGAGTATTATTTTTTTCTCCTACTTCCACTTTTACTTAAGTACATATTTTACATGAGTTTAATACTTTTACTCCGATAGATTTTTTATGTGCTGCATCGTTACTCATTACTAGGGGTGTCAAAATGATTGATATCAGTTCAGTAATAGGTCATACCCGGTTATTACGTGATGACGTCATTTATCTCCTATGCGCGATGTCGCAATACTATGGCGAAGGACGGAGGCGCGAGGGCGAGGCGGCACAGCATACCAGCCGCTAGTTTACTATTAGGGAGAAATGTTGTAAAACTTCACCTCTGCCTATCTCTCGCTCTCTCATTTTGGACATTTGACCCGCTGGCCAGTTTGTAAGGTAACTTTTCCTCTCTTCTTAGCTGTTAAAGCTGTGGATCCAGACATGAGCGTGCCAAGTTTTCTCCACTGTGTCTATTACCTGTGATAATCGCGTATTCTTCCCGCCATGGGTGAACAGCGCTTATATTTCTAAAGCCCTTTCTGTTGAGGACAATAACCAATCATAGCCGTGTAAGACCCGCCTATCATCGCTCAAAAAGCAGGCGGGATAATATTGACATGAGTTTATTAGCTGTAAATGCTCATGCTGTCTTCTGTGCATGAGTTTTGTTTGATACATCCAGAAAGAGTGTTTTCTTTGAGCAGGTCAAATTAAGGGCACAGTTCGTATATCTGACTGCTGTATTAAAGGACGAAATTTATTACAAAAACCCCTTTAACTGTCACACCAAGACAAAAGCAATAGAATTTTTTTTGATTGCATTTCTTAACTCCTAATGTCGCTATTTAACACAATCAGTGCATTTTTATTCAACACATCACATTATTTCTAAAATATCAGCCTCTACCAAATGGTTGAGATGTTGGTTTATGGTAAAAGTACCAGAATTAATAAATATACTACAGAAAATATGAACTGTAAGACCAATTTCATTAAAAACATAATAAAAATAAATAAAAATTATTACTAAATCATAGCCATAAGCCACAAAATATTTCAGATTTTCATTTAACAGAGTAATATACACATTTTCCTGTTTTTTTACAATAAAATCTAAATCAAGTGAACTTGTGAAGCAGGATTTAGTTTGCTTGTTTAGTTTAAAGCTTTTGATTTTAAAGCAATTAAACTTCAAAACTCCCAAAGTGTGAGTGTGTCATTGTGTGTGTGTGAGTGAGAGTGAATAATGTGTAAGAGAAAACAACAGTGTGATTGTACCTGTGTGTGCGTATGTGTGTGTGTGTGTGTGTGTGTGTAAGAGAGAGTGTAAAAACAATTGCAACCTATATAATGTCCCCACAATTCACAAAAATGTGTGTGTGTGAGAGAGAGAGATAGAGAGAGAACTGTGTGTGTGAGAGTGTATGAATGTGTGAGAGTGGGGAGAGAGTGTACATTTAGGTGTGTGCAGGGCAGTGTGTGTGTGTGTGTGTGTGTGTGTGTGTGTGTGTGTGTGTGTGTGTGTGTGTGTGTGTGTGTGTGTGTGTGTGAGTGTGTGTGTGAGAGAGAGAGAATGTATGTGAGTGAACATGCTGAATTATCTCATCAGTGAAGGCATTTTCTGGTTAAAGGGCCTGACGATGTGAGCTCTTGTACCATAGAAACTATTTACAGAGAAAAACAGTATCATAAGCCATGTTTCTTTTCGTTCTGCTTAATCAAGTACCCCAAAAAGATATTTAAAATAAACAAAACAATTAGTGTATTTTGACTGCTTTCTTTAATAACTACATTACACAATACTTGTACTTTTACTTTCAGTACTTGAGTAGTAAATTTTGAAATAAACTACTTGTAATACTTAAGTACAAAAAATGTTGAATACTTTTGTACTTCCACTTAAGTATGGTGCTTAAAGAGCACTTCTACTTCTACTCAAGTCAATTTTTGATAAAGCACTTGTACTTTTACTTAAGTATGGGTCTCTAGTACTTTATACATCTCTGGTAAAGTGTAAGAAGCAAAACATTAGTAAATTTTTTTTTTGTAGTACAGTTAGCGGTAGAACCAGAGAGGCAATTGCAGATTAGGAAGGAAAGTGGAGACTAAATAGTTGAGTTTTTAGTCATTTCTTTAAGACAGCGAGTGACTCTGCCGTTCTGATGCAGTTAGGTAGTTCATTCCACTAACTGGGCAGATTGAATGTGAGAGTTCGGGAAAGTGATTTCTTCCCTCTTTGGAATGGAACCACGAGGCGACGTTCATTCACAGAACGCAAGTTTCTGGAGGGCACATACATCTGCAGAAGTGAGAGCAGATAAGAAGGAGCAAGGCCAGAAGTCACTTTGTAAGCAAACAACAGAGCTTTGAATTTGATGCGAGCAGCAACTGGCAGCCAGTGCAAATGGATGAGCAGCGGAGTGACATGTGCTCTTCTAGGTTCATTAAAGACCACTCATGCTGCTGCGTTCTGAAGCAGCTGAAGAGGTAGGTTCCAGATAGAGTTAGCTGGAAGCCTGGCTAGTAGAGAGTTGCAATAGTCCAGTCTGGAGAGAACATGAGCTTGAACAAGGAGTTGAGCTGCATGTTCAGATAGGAAGGGTCGGACCTTTCTGATGTTGTAGAAATGGTTTTCCTGATTCAGAGAAAATGCTTAGGGTATCGAAAGACAAAGAAGTGATTTGGAACTAGACTCTATTTTTCTTTAGTGGGAAAAGCGTTATTAATGTGTTGTTTTTGCTTTCCACCGACTTGACACTGAAAATATATTTTATGTTCCACAGGGGGGAAAATAGTACAACAGTCTGTTTAATGAATAAATTGCACTTCAACCAGTATTTAATTCCATATAGTAAACCAAATCAGGAGTTGTATCAATTTTCCAATTAAGTTTTGAGTGCACTGGGGGAACAAATCCTTGCCTCTGTGAATACCAGCCACCTCTCTTTCTCTCCCTCCGCAGGGCGCTGGACTCAGATAATCAAGTAAAGGTCACTCGCAGTAGATCAGCCATGATGTGGGGAAGGTCATTGGCTACGGTTTATTCATCAAACGTGGCAATTGGTGGCTAATTAGCGAGGCTAAAGACTTCTGCAAAGGTGCACTGACAGAACCGGATACTTAGGATAGTGAAGGTAAAGTAATCAGGTGTGTAGATGCTCCTGGGAATGAAATGGTTTCGGGCCGCTGTCCTTCTGAGCCTAAAGTGAACGCAGGGTTAACCAAGCATTGCATGCTTGCAACGCACTAGATCAGCTCCGGCAGAGTAAATGTATGCTCGGCTGGAGTAGAATCCAAACAAGTGATTTTACAGCCAGGCTATTATAGTTGATCTTAATAAATGCCTGTTAGCCTGGTTTCCATGCTAACATAAAGTGAATCTTTTTCAACTTTGCAAAAATTTAAATCCAGAATGCAATTTAGGTGTGTTTTTATCAAGCTGTTGGAGTGGCTGACCTTGTAACCTAGTAGCCAACAGTAAATAAGGCAAGCATACAGTAATAGAGTCACATGGGTATAGTGTTCACTATGGCTGCTTCTGACATGGCATACCCTCCTAAAACCTGAAAAAAAAAATCTTTTTTTCCTTTTTTTGTGATTTCCTACATCCTTTGGCTTAAAAAAATCTACAATTTAGAGTTTTTACATTTTGTCTTTATTTTTAATTTTACAGCATGTCCACTGTAGTGGACCACAGGATCATTTTAGTTAAAAAATGACCGCCACTCAGACAACAAAACTGTACAGGACATGGCTGTAAAGGGATAATAATCCAATATTAATGTAACAAAAACAAAACAAAAGCCATTTTTTCCTTTTTTAATGAAATTCCTGAAACTGTTTAGTCTGAAAGAGAGCCAAACTCAAAAAAACTCAAAAAAAAAAAAAAAAAAAGTGATGTTAATCTAAAAGAAATTTAAAATAAAAGTGATTTAAAACTGATTGTCATTCTATAATTGTCTGATTGTTAGACTCTAAATCAGAGTCTCCCTCAACTGTTTTATAAAGAATCTACTCTGTTTTAGTTCTGCCTCCTACAACATGCAGTCATTAATTACATTAAAATGGTCCTGATGTCTACTATAGTGGACATTTAAAAAAGGATGATATTTTGAAACACAAACAAGTTAACAGCTTTGAAAGCTAAATGTATTGTTCCTAACACTTTAATGAACAAATATATATGTAATGACAATAATAAAAAAAACATTTAAAAAGCAAAATTTTACATACTTCCCATAAAATGTGCTATTTTCTATGTCAGCCATTTTAGATGCAGTGTAAGACGGGGTTCCTAGCATGCCAGTTAATCAAATAACATATCACTAGAAAGCCCAGGGTGTCCTCTGAACAGTACAACAGGACTTGACAGAGTAGCTCAAAAAATTCAAAGCAAATTAATGAAAACGCAAAGGACACAAGTCAATGGGTGGGGTCTCAGAAGGACACTTCCTTAATACACACATTAAAAACAGTATGCAAGCCGAGTATGTCCAAATTCATAGTATTTGAAAAACAGCATGCAAGATGTACCAGGATGACCTACTACTTCCTTTGAGATTCTGATTTGCGCATCCAAAGGACACTGTAATAACCCTTGATGCAATGTGAACGAATTTATGACTGGGATCGAACCGGATACGTAGGATAACGAATGTGAAGTAATCAGGTATGTAGATGCTCCTGAGAATGAAATGGTTTCAGCTGCTGGAAGCCGAATAGTATTTCCGAATTCATAGTATTTGAAAAACAGTAACAGTAAGTACTAGGATGACCTACTACTTTTGACGAGATTCTGAAGCGTGCATCCGAAGGACGCTACAATATACCATGATGCAATGTGAGAGAGTTCATGAATGGAACAGAAGTGAATATTTAGGATAGTGGAGGTGAGGTAATCAGGTGTGTAGATGCTCCTGGGAATGAAATGGTTTCGGGCCGCTGTCCTTCTGAGCCTAAAGTGAACGCTGGGTTAACCAAGCATCGCATGCTTGCAATGCACTAGATCAGCTCCTGCAGAGTAAATGTATGCTCGGCTGGAGTTGAATCCAAACAAGTGATTTTACAGCCTTGATATCTTAAAGCCACTTGGGATGCGAGAGGCGAATTCCTAGTATTACAACTCTAAAGAGAAGCAACCGTTCCTCATATCTGAGGCAGATAAAGGCAAACAGGGTGCAGAGGGTCTGCTGTCCGATATCTGAGTGGTGTCCTGCAGATATGAGTGAGCGTCTTTTAGCTTTAAAACTCTGCGACCTCATGGCGTTGTTGTGAAAGCGAGGCGATGCCTCCAGCTAGGGGCCTCTCAGAGCTGGATGAGGCTCTGAGCATTTGCTTGGCATTTGGTGTGGTTTTCCATCCTGCGGTTCAGCAAACTCTTGTTTGTCTGTCTTTTTGTTTTCAAAGCAGTCCCTCTCGTCTGATTTTGGCCTGCTCTCTAAATTATGGATCAGTGCATGTTCCTCTCGCCTCGCTGGAAGCGCCGGAAAACAGTGGGCTACCGCAGCAAGCTCATCAGAGAAAGGTCAGATGCGTTTGGAAGGCACGGATTTCCTCAACCACATTAATTTGAGCAGGGAAAAAAAGATGTGAAAGAAATCCTCCTGTAAAATGGCAGACGGATAGCCATTATGCTCTGACAATCACTCATTTGTTTCTGAGATTAAGTTGTTAGCGGTGCTTGATAAGACATGAATGACGATTATTTCTTAATTCAGAGAACAAATCCCTCAACCTAGATGCATTAAAAGAAGTTCTTATTAGGGATGCTCCGATCAGGATTTTTGCAGCCGATATCGAGTACAGATTCCTTGTCATGGTGATCGGTCGATACTTAGTACCGATTCTGATTCTTCAAGCTTTATCCGCTTGTTAAAGGGCCATGAAACCCCCTCGTTTCAGCAGGGTGTTTTCACACCTCTACTTTGGAAAAAGTCAGAAAAGTGGGCGTGTCCAGCTCTGTTTAGGGGGGAGTGTCGGAGGAACTAAAGTGGGAGGGTGTGGGAGTGTCTTTTTGGGCACGCGCGAGTTTCAGAGACAAAATACACACACATGAGAAAGTGATGGTGTTTAACCTACATGGACATCTGTAGATGAATTATTTGCCAAATTATTAAATGGTGGACTTTAACTGCAGTTTGGCTCTTTCATTCAGGGAATTCATTCATGCCACTCGCGACAAACGAGATATTTGATTCGAGGAACTGCTCCAAGCGTGTATTTTTGATACCGTATCAATGTTTGATACCGCATGGCGAATGAGAGAAAAAAAACCTCAGCATTTCCCAGAAACTTAGACTGCTTAGATGCACACGGCAGGTAGTGTCAGAAAGCCGCGTGTGTTATTCCGGTCACAAAATGCAGTGAAAACCCTACACGAGGTTAAAGTTTGGTTGTGGTGCTAACATGTTTACACTCTGTGCAATAGTTAACTTAGTTCGATACGAACAAACTGAATAAACAAAGAGCACTGTACCAAATCTGTAGAGACAGGACAATCACCAGCGACTAGAGCCGCGTCTTTATTAAGAGGAGACTACAAGCGAATCCGGATCTCAGCATTTGCAGATGAGAACAGCTCTCAGGTAAACAACAATCCTCCTTAGACACGTAAGTTATTGTTGTCGAGTGTCGCGTACACCGTTAATCCTCACGTGACTCCAGATGAGCTCTCACAGAGAGAAAATGAAACGAGTGAAATGAACTTAACGGCAGCAAACTATAAAAGCAACACTTCATGCTTGTTTTGCCAACACAACGTGGTGTGTCTGTCGTCTAAACACTGTGACAGTAATGAATATTAATGAAGATGCACAATAGAGCGCGCTGATTGGTTTGAACCAAGCCTTACTCATGCATTAATGCATCACACTGTAAGACGTAATAAGACTCCAGACTCCAGTCTGCACGCTGAAATACACGCTATTATGTCATGGCCGTGACGCAGCTTCAAAAATTCGTTTCAAACCGGAAGTACAAATTTGCTTGAAATTATGCAAAAACAACCAATTTACACTTTTTAGTGAAATATAGGTGTCCTAATAGTGTTTTTAGCAGTGTGGGACACATATACGACTGTCAACAGCTCAAAAAAATGTGTTTGGGTGTTTCGTGACCCTTTAAGTGGTGACGTGTTTGTGACGTATGTAATACTGCTTCCGGGTCCAAGCCACCACTCATTTGAGTGGAGAAATCATTCGTTTATGATCACTTTTTATTCTTATCACACATTAAAGTTAATTTTAAATAAAATCATAATGCAGACAACAATCTCTGGGCTTGCTGCATAACAAATACCAAAATTTTAACAATTTATAAAAAAATAATCACTTTCTGGCCATCCGATATTAGGCATGGACATATATACTGCGATCGTGATTTTCAAAAGCCTTAAATCGCTTTGTAAGCGTTTATTATTACCATTTCATGAGTCTCCCCATTCAGTTGAATAGAGCGCTTGGACCTGGAAGCCGCTTCGCGTGACGTCACACTTAACAAGCGGATAATGCATAAAGCACATTTTCCCTCTAAGTACAGTCCTTCCCACACATAGACTTTACTTGGGCGGGCCACCCAGGTATATTAGCGACCACCCAAGTATATTTAGTGACATTTTTTTTACTGTTATTATCCTCCTATTACATTTTTTTTGTATCACCCAAATATAAACAAACATCCCCGTGTGATTAAGTAGTGGAAAATCTTCTCTCCTTTACCCGTTTCATATTGCTCATTCTGTGTGTGCGAGAACTGTCAACACTCGCGTGTTCTGTAGACCAACAGAGACCTGCACCTTTTTGTGTCCTGCCGGCGTTTCTAAATTTACTAAAATGTCCAGGATTTGGTTTTGCTTTCATTTTCTAAGCTGTCGTTAATCTGGGGTCGCCACAGCGGAATGAACCGCCAACTTATCCAGCCGCAACCCATCTCTGGGAAACATCCACACACACACACTCATACACTACGGACAATTTAGCCTACCCAATTCACCTGTATCGCATATCTTTGGACTGTGGGGGAAACCGGAGCACCCGGAGGAAACCCACGCGAAGGCAGGGAGAACAGGCAAACTATACACAGAAACGCCAACTGAGCTGAGGTTGGAACCAGGGACCTTCTTGCAGTGAGGCGACAGCACTACCTACTGCGCCACTGCCTCGCCGAAAATCATAATGTAGTCAGAGTAAACAGGCTAATGTTGGCATTATTTTTTTAATATTTAGCTTCACTGTCGCCTTAATGCCAGATTGTAAAGAGAAGTGGCGAAACAAATCTCACACAGCCTTCATCTTAATTTTGCTTTTGCGAAACACCCGTCATAATTTTGAATTTATTTTAATTTAATTTGTAAGGGAAGACTTATTTTCAGCGGTGTGTTAGCCAATTTAAAGGCTAAGTGTATGTACCAAGGCCTATTTAGAGTGCTGAGATGTTACGATGTTTCAGAGGACTTATTTTATTTCTTTGTTCCAATTTCCAAGTGGCATATAGCCTACATTTGTTACGAATAAATTGTTAAACATTTTAATGACTCGTTCTTGAAAAAAGACAAAAGAGCTGTGTGACTGTGCACATTTGGTTGTAAACGGGTTTGAGCTTTATAAAGCTGTCAATCAAAATGTACCTGTCGGGCTCGGGCCCCATCGGGCCTAATTTTTATGGTCCGATTACAGCTCTAGCGTGTGCATCTTCCTCTGCTTGTAAACTCACAGACAAACATTTGCAATCAGTTCATGAGATTGTAGCATCCCTACTTCCCATTCCTTGATTTTTCTTTCGGCTTACTCCCTTTATTCATTAGCGGTTGCCACAGCAGAATGAACCACCAACTAATCCAGCTTACGTTTTACACAGTAGATGCCCTTTCAGCTGCAACTCAGTACTGGTAAACACCCATACACACTCATTCACACACATACACCATGAGCAATTTAGTTTATTCAGTTCACCTATAGCGCATGTGTTTGGACTGTGGGGGAAACCGGAGCACCGGGAGGAAACCCACGCTAACACAGGGAGAACATGCCAAAAAAGCCAACTGATTCAGCCGGGGCTCGAACCAGCAACTTTCTTGCTGTGAGCTGACAGAGCTAACCAGTGTGTCGCCCATAGTTCTCATTATTTATTTTAATTCTTCATGGATTTCTAGGCTGGTGATGAACAGTTGTACAGTTCTGCTTTCAAAATACTTCTGGACAAACTCAAGATTAAAGGTGAAACAATTCAGCCTATTCGATTACCCAGCAACCACCCCGAACCATCATTCCTGTGCTTCAATAAGTGCTGCTGAGTTCTTCTTATCTAAAAATAAACACATATCGACGAGCCTATTCACTTACTGGTTTGTTTCTGTTTGATGCCATTCAACTATTCCTTCATCCATCCATTCATTCACTTGTTTGATCGACTGATTTTTCAGTCTATTGAACCAAGCCAGACGTACAGAGACAGAACTCAATTTTTCAGCTTGCAGCACTGTGACATTCAAATTTCAGTAACTTCAAGCCACTCCTGACAAAGAAAGAGACATACAGATGAAGATGGCCATTTGCTGTCAGTCAGACAGTCTCTTCACGACTGCCTGAATGAACATGTCCTTTAATGCGAAGCTCTTTACAGACTCGAAAACTACAGTATAAACTCATTTCTCACTCTGGCTTCTGAAATACATTTACTGGATCAGTGTTTCGTACCAACATCCAAAACATTCGTTATTCTGGCCTGACAAAAATCACCATATAATCAGCTAATTAACATCCATGCCAGAAATATTAAACCGTTAGTCCATAAATAACCAAAGAATCAAAAGGTCCATGATTGACCATATATGGCTCATGTCATGAATATTAATGAGCTCGCTCTGACATGCCTCTTACAGGCACACACACACAGAGCATGATGTACACTGTTGAGCCGATGAAATGAAAAAAAGTCTGGAACTTACCTATAAAATACTGTGTCTCACTAATAAAGTTAAAGAGGTGACATTTAAACTCCTTCATTTATTTATCCAGTGAAACAAGTTGTTAAAAAAAGTGTTGCGTACACCTTTTGTGAATTAGAGGAGGAATCGATAACATCTATTTTATGAATGCACATATACCCAAATGTTTTGGTTAGATGTTGAATATCTTATATTGAAACTTACAAAATGAAAAATTCAGTTTTCATGTAAACATTTTTTTTTGATATACAATAATAATATTAATAAAACTTTGGAGCAAAGTTTGTTTATTAAAGTAATGATTATATATGGGAAGTACCATGTTCACAAACAAAAATGGTCCAATGATAAACCTAAAATTTGTTAAAAATTGATATTAAGCATTATAATTAAACCCTAAAAGATTTTTCGATTTAAAAAAGCTATAAGGATGTATGCACTTTTGGAATAATTTTCTTATACAAATTTTTTGTAATTTATATATTCTCTGCAATTTTTTTGCTATTATTCCCTATTGATTTGTTCCTTTGATGTTAAAAATTTTAAGTACTGTATTCCTCAATATTTGTATGCTGTTGTTCTTGTTTTGCAATAAAAAATGCATGTACATTGAACACAGACAAATATAAACCCAATCAGAGTGATGTTAACCTATTTAGCTCACCAGATCTGTTGTGAATAAAGGACAAATTATAATTAAACTTGATAAAAGAGAATGATAGAGATGTGTGCGTTGTATTTTGAAGCTACAGTCAAAGAAAAAATATATCAAACTCGGCATGAACACATGACAGTTGAGCTGAATGATCTGACAGGAGTCTACATGTGTTTGTTGAAACATAAACATCAAATCTCACAATAAACCCTATAAAATAACAAAAGATGTAACTAAACATACCTTATGCCTCTTTGAAGTGGTGATGAATAAATGAGTAATATGAATATCTCGCATTTTTCGTCCTGAGGCGAGTTTGAAACAGACTTGTACGGTGGTTGCCCAGTATCACACAGTAAACAATTTGCCGCTCGCGTTTTCAAAATAAAAGTCCCACTTACTAAAGTGAAATTAGGGCTGCACGATTATGGGTAAATGAGAATCACTGTTTTTCTTTCGCTTAAAATCAAGATCACGATTTTTTTCTGGATACTGTACATGTAAAAAAGGCTGATATGAGTAGGCTATTATTATTATTATTTATATGGTAAAACAGCAATAATATTAGGCCTATGTGTAGGTCTACTGTTGGTAAAAATGCTACATTATGTATAGACTTGGAATTGTGGACTTGAATAGACTTTAATTAAATCCTGGTTGTTAATTCACAGTAAAGTGATTACATCAGAACACAACTATTCATAATAGGGTATGCAAAAAAAAAAAAAAAACAGCGCCTCAGTGCGTCCTCATCGGGGCGCTTGCTAAAGAGTTAATGTGACTTTTTCAATTTATTACAGTTCCTTTTACAGCATCGATACTGTAATGTAATAAAATATAATCAGTTAAAAAGACTTTAGCGTTCATTTAGTTGTTGAAGCGTAAACCGAGTTGAAAAATCTCAGTTATAATTATTTATACTCATTTTAGCTCAGAGGCCATATGGAGGAAAATCTATTCCCAAGTGGGTCGGACTGGTAAAATCATGGTATATATAACTTAAAACAACAAGTTTAGATTTTTTTCTTTGTTTTAAAAAGATCAACATAAAACATAAAGCTGAAGCCTGAGGGCAACATTATCTCACGGCAATTCGTAACATTTTAATTTAGTAGCTAATACATATGAATTCATACGATCTCATTCGTACAGTTTAGTACGATTTGCTTATCCACCAATGACGGTTTGGCTCAGGGGTGTGGTTGGGTGCCATGCCTTCTAACTTGAATTAGTAAACTAAAATGACCAAATGTGAATTTGTTACGTTTCCTCGTGAGATCACCTCAGTGTGATATGGCAGTGCATGGATGTAATCTTTCTCTCTGAGAAGCTAAAATTAACAGTTTGAAATTGCCATCCAGTGGACACAATTGGAACAGCAGTTTCTTTTACTGAAAAATTGCATCTCCTTTTTATACTCTACAGAATCATCTTGGAGGCTGGATTAAACCCGTTTGCAGGCCTGACCCGGCCCTTGGGCCATACATTTGACATTCCCCTGCTAAAAAATCCAGCTTAAACCAGCCTAGGCTGGTTGGCTGGTTTTAGCTGGTCGACCAGGCTGGTTTTAGAGGGGTTTTGGCCATTTCCAGGCTGGTTTCCAGCCATTTCCAGCCTGGTCTTAGCTGGTCAGGGTGGAAAATGACCAGCTAAATCCAGCTAAAACCAGCTTGACAAGCCTGCTTTAAGCTGGACATAGCTGGTTTTGGCTGGGCTCCCAGCCTGGCTAGGCTGATCAAGCTGGTTTTAGCTGGTCATCTCCCAGCCTGACCAGCTAAGACCAGGCTGGAAATGGCTGGAAACCAGCCTGGAAGTGGCCAAAACCCCTCTAAAACCAGCCTGGTCGACCAGCTAAAACCAGCCAACCAGCCTAGGCTGGTTTAAGCTGTTTTTTTCAGTAGGGTCCTGATTTAGACAGTGAAGATCAGGTATTTTTAAAGATAACAGACCATAAACGCGCCGATTTTGTAACGGCATACAGTTCACCGGAAGCGTTTGATCCAGGTTACTACCAAATTAAAAGTCCTTCTGCATGTTTCTGCATATAGCCTATTCTAAATAATAATTTAAATAATGTGCATGCTGGTTTGACTTTCACTGTCAAGTGTGTTCATGTCATGGCTGTCGTCACTCTGAGAAAAAAAAAACATACATGCAAATAGTCCTTCAAGTGCGGCTCCTAAACAATAGCTCTGTGCAACAAACGGAACAATATTTACAACTTTATTACCTGTTATTCACAGCCTATGCAGATTCTGTTCTATTATACCTTATAAACACAGTATGTGACACTTTTAAGACCATGTGGAGGTGTTCATGTAGCTGAGCAAGAAGACTTAACCTTGAAAATATAATTGGCTGAATTGTAGTAAAGCAGATTTAAGATTGTGTGTAGGGTCAAATGGAGATCACAATCTTTTGTTGATTAACCATGCAGCGCTAAGTGAAATATTCACGTAAAATAACTAAGGGATGACAAAATATCACTGTAGTATCACTAGAAAATGTTTGGCTTATCAAACACAGCCTGAGGTGTGCACATGAATGATTTCAGAGCTGAGAGAGAGTTGTGTTCTTTTGATGAAGTAGCTGCTCATCAGGTTCGGATAAATGACCTGAAGTAGCAACACATGCAAATGTGGAGGGCGTGGCCCGTAAGTCCCATCACAGTTAGTTTTTTCCTCTGATTGGCTCATTGTCCACTGGGGTTTTACACTCGTGGAATTTACATGAAATTAGGACACAGTGAGGCTCACAGTATGCCCATTTCTATTTACTGATCTTTTATTATTTTACTACGCCTTGGTATTATCCATATTTTTTTATCATAGGGCACCTTTAAAAAGTCTTAAATTTGACTTAACGAAACCTGCAGAGACCCTGGAAATAGTAATTTACATTTTTGGGTGAACTACTCCTTAATATGGACAGTTTTCAGCCTGAATCGACTATGGTGTAGATCAGACTTTAAACCATAAGCCAAAAGTCTGGGTGACCAATTTATAACTCACTTTAATTCCCTTCTATATCTCGTTCTCTTTTTCAACTGTGTTTGAGTGTGACAACTGATGCTTAAAGTGGTACATTATCTTTCCCAGCAAAGCTCTAAACTCTCGCTAGAGGAAAGCGAATGAGCAGCAGACGCCGTGGTTTACTGCGTTTGCACACGCGGTACAAGAGATCAATAATTGTAATTATTATCATTATTTTCTCCTGGCCTTGGCTAATCCCCAGTTGTGGCAGGAGTTCGATTTTCGGCTTGCATCAGGGGAGAGAGATTACACCATACAGTCCCTGAATTTGATGTACTGCATTTGTTCCCATTTCGGTGACAGTCCCACAGTGCCTCACTACCAGCCAATAAACACCAATGACATGCTTATTTATTGCTTTGATTAAATGGTTTGTTCCACTGAATGAAGCTGATTGGTCAACACACGTGTTTTATGTATGAAACAGAACAGCTATGACTGCTTTTATTCATACAGTATATGGATGGATTTAATCTCTATAAGTCTTTTTGTTTATTCATTTATTTTCTTGTCGGCTTAGTCCCTTTATTAATCTGGGACTGCCACAGCGGAATGAATCACCAACTTCTCCAGCATATGTTTTACACAGCGTATGTCCTTCCAGCTGCAACCCAACACTGGGAAACACCCATACACTCTCATTCTCTACAGACAATTTAGCTTACCCAATTCACCCATAGCGCATGTCTTTGGGCTGTGGGAAAACCGGAGCACCCGGGAAAAACCCACGGTAACATAAGGAGAACATGCAAACTTTACACAGAAATGCCAACTGACCCAGCCGAGGCTCTAACCAGTGACCCTCTTGCCTTCACCGCACCGCCTCTTTTGGTTTATTTTTTAAATATATATTTGAACTCGAAATATTGCTTAGATTTTTTATATTTATTGCTCAACATTTCAAGTCCAACATTTAACACTCATTTAAATGAACAAAAATGATTTAACAAAAAGTTTAGAATAAATTTTTGATTGATTTATTCAAATATTTATTGATTTGATCTCTATAAAGAGTTTAAACCTTTATATTAAACCAAAAATACCTTGATTATCGTTCATTATTTTAATAATCCAACAGCATGTATTACAGGGGTGGCCAACCCTGTTCCTGGAGAGCCACCTTCCAGCAGATTTCAGTTGCTACCCATATCAAACACACCTGAACCAATTAATTGGGACCTGAACACCACATGATAATTACAGGCAGGTGTGTTTGATATGGGTAGCAACTGAAATCTGCAGGAAGGTGGCTCTCCAGGAACAGGGTTGGCCACCCCTGGTGTAGTATGTAACTTTGACAGCCAGTGGTTGAACTAGGTATTGCACTCGGGTTCAAAACAAACGCCAGCGCAGGTTGTCAGATTGACGACACCAACAGCAGTGTGTTTGACTATCGAGCCTAAAAGCTGATTTAAAGCTGATTTAAATTGTGTTCTAAATAAAAGCAATGGCACGTGGTAGAAGGAATATTTTGTATTTTAGTTTTTGTCCAAACCAACACCTGAAATTTATACTTTAGAAACGGCTTGTAATTCTCACAGCTGAAAAACAGGACGAACTGTAATCACCGCATGTGCACCTCATGTACTTTATTCAGTGTTAAGTGAAGTTTATTTATAAACTAATTTCGAGAGGATCACATGCTTATGATTGTTTGCTGCTGGTCCCGCATTATTCAATTTATGATTCACTAATCAGAAGATTCCTAAGCCACTATAAATACCATAAGTTCCATATGACAGCCTTCTTCGTTTTGAAGATGTAATCCATAGTATTACAAATAGGAATAAAAGGGTGTAATCCATAGTATTACAAATAGAAATAAAAGAAAAATATATGCAAATATAAACTGATATACATTAAGCTTAATTAATACATTAAAAACCTAATTAAACCTAATTAATAGATTAATTTAAAAGTACTTCATAAATAGAATTCAAGTTTAAATCTTTAAATTGCCTCAAGGTATTTTTTGTTTTCCTGTTTGTTTATTGTTGATGATTTAGTTTTATTTTCTGAATTTTGTGAATTGTGAAGATGTATATTGTTACTTTGCCCTTAAGAGGTTAAATTTGAGCTCACCACTGACCTATCAGGTGAAAGGAAATACGTGCAGCGGAACGACGTAAACAACGTCAGTGACGTCAGAGGAAGAAACGGAAGAGAAGCGAGCGCATGGAAGCTGGGATCGGAAAGCTAATCCAGCGAGAAACGAGTGAAATCCTGTCTTTTAAACTTGACAGAACGTCTAAAAAGATATTGATAGTGATTCATCGGACCTGATTGTTTGTTGATCTTGCGATATTACTTTGATATTGACGCGGATGCAGCGAGGACACGGATCGCGGTTGTCATCGCGTGCAATGAGATGGCGGGCCACCCAACGGATCTCGATTGAACACATTCACGGTGAAATTGCAGCGATTGCACCTGTTGTTTAATGTTTCATCTTCATGACAGAACTGTGCTGGATGACAGAGTAAGCTGGCATCACACTTTCTTCCTTTCCACCTGTACTGTGGTATGTTCTGGGCAGCAGGACGGTAGGACTCAATTTATGGATTGAACTCAAAACAATATTTTTCCTCGTGATTTCAGAGACTGATATATAAAGTCTACAACAAAGACTGTTGGAATTAGCCTTCACTGAACCTTTTGTCATTTTTTCTGAGAGTTATATTGTTTCATTATTGTTTTTCATTTGCACTTTATTAGTGTGAAGACAAATTGTTATTTTATTTCATAATTGTGATTTATTCATTGTCATTTGGGGTATTTATCTTTGGTTTTGCAAGCTGAGTTGATAATTTGAGTATTTTGCTTAAACTAACATAAAATTAGCTGATACTACATGTAGTTTACTTCTAATAGAATAAAGTAATATAATTAGGACACGTCAATTAGCTATAAATAAAAATAGGTCAAACGTTGTACTTAAAATAAGCTAAAATATATATATAAAACCATAAAATTGAAATAAATAAACCAGTTTGTCAGAGAGAAAGAAAAGATTAAATAAGGGGTTTTCAAGAAAGGAAAAAAAAGAGACAATTCATTCTTTTGTTTATTTGGTTTTCATTTTTTATTATCATTAAGAGGGTTTATTGATAACCAAGTTTCTTTTCTTTGAAAGAAGTTGTTCTTCTTTATTGTTGTTTTTTTTCCTCTGGAAAGAGAAATTAAGACAATTATTGTTTTTATTTCTTTCTTTATTATATAAAGTTCATTATAGTTTAAACTAATTTCTGTTGTCTGTTCTCTTTGGTCAGTCTCTCATTTCTGCTCCTACGAACCTACAGTACTGGTCCACGTTTTCCCTCGGGTTCACGCAGTCTAAGCAGTTGTAGTGACGTGGGTGACCTGAGGGTGGCGCTACAGTTTGGCGAGCCAGCCAGGAGCAGTAAGTAGAGAGTGACTATAGTAAGAAATCAGACGTATTTAAATAGACTTTACAATGTAAAGATGGAAATCATTGAACAGGAGAACATTAAGGTTCCAAATTCTCTTATTGTAAGCGGAACTACAGACACAGAGAGTGATACTGATCTGACCGAGCATCTAGGTAAATATGGGTGCATAAATAGAATTGTCCGCATTGACAGTCCTGGGTCCCCCATCACAAAAATGTGATAGTTGAATATGAGAGTGGAAGTGCAGTGAAAATCCTAGAGCCCCAGTTACCATTCATTTTTGAAAATCCACATCAGGCTAATATTCAGTATGAGATCAAAGCTTTGTCCAGTATTTATGTTGAAACCGTCACTACTAGTGCCACCAAGGGCTATATGGAAAAGCTGAAAAGCATTGCAAAGCTTAGTGGTAGGCGTTTTGAGGACCTCTTACAAGAAGAGCTTTCTAAATGCAGGGAACCCATAGCACAGGCTGATGACGATACTACAGATGTTGCCTCTGATTTGCGCTCAGGTATTCCTCAAGTTAACCCTGCTCAGGGGAGCCAGGAAATACCTATGGGTGCTGCATTTGTTCCATTAGTTGGGACGAATGTTCCTAATGTGAATCCCCCAGAGATACAGCGTGTTGTAGTTGAGCATATTGTGAAGAGTGAAGAAGCTACTTCTCACATGCATGCTCCTCTCAAGCTAAGATTCTTTTCTGGGCGGTCCCCTCGTCCAGCGAATGAGGTAGATTATGAGATTTGGCACAACAGTGTAGAACTCATGCTACAAGACCCAGCCGTGTCTGATTTAGTCAGATCTAGAAAAATTATTGACAGCCTTCTACCTCCAGCATCAGACATTGTGAGGAGGCTAGGTCTGCATGCAACGCCTAGAGCTTATCTTGATCTTTTACATTCAGCTTTCGGAACGGTGGAGGATGGTGACGAACTCTTTGCTAAGTTCTTAAGCACAATGCAGAATGCAGGAGAGAAGCCATCACAGTTTTTACAGCGATTGCAAGTAGCTCTTGCACAGGCTATTAGAAGAGGTGGTGTGCCCTCTAGTGAGGCTGATCGACACTTAGTAAGACAATTCTGTAGGGGTTGTTGGGACGATGCCCTCATTTCAGAATTACAACTAGAACAAAAGAAGGCCAATCCCCCTTCCTTCTCAGAATTGTTATTACTGTTGCGAACAGCAGAAGACAAAATTAGCACAAAAGAGCTCCGTATGAGAAAACATCTTGGTGCATCCAAGCTGCGAACATCCTCTTACTCTGTGTGCGCTTCATCGGATGAGGTTGTATCGACTCAGACTATTGTTTCAGATTTGAAAAAGCAAATTGCAGAGCTTCAGAACCAAGTTGAGGGTTTAACGAAAGCTAAAAAGCAAGCTCAGTGTGCTCCAGAGGGCAGGGTTTGTGACTTGCAAAAGCAAGTAGTAGGGTTGAAGGGTCAAATTGTTGAAGCTAAGCCAAGCAAGTCTGCAAAAACTCAATCTGCTACTAGGATGAACAAAACCCAGTCCGTGCAAACAAACTTGAGTGAAGTTGTAAGCAGTGTCCCTCTTAAGCAGCTGAGTAAACCTAAGCCCTGGTACTGCTTTCACTGCGGTGAAGACAGTCATATTGCTTCTACATGTGATCGTGATGCAAATCCTGCCTTGGTAGCTGCCAAAAGAAAGCTTTTAAAAGAGCGGCAGTCGTCCTGGGAGGCACAAATGGGGTCATCCCATCGCACTCCTTTAAAATAGAATCAGCTCCAGTTGTGGGACAAACGGGGGCTGAAAAATGTAGCAGGCGTCCCAAGAATAGTAAATTTTGCAATCACCATGCTAGCAGTAGAAGCAAACCTTTTATTTTGCCTAAGGGCTTGGTAGGGGCAAAATGCACTGCTGAAGTCTCTATAGCGGGTCAAAAGTGTAGTGTTCTTTTTGACACAGGTTCGCAGGTAACCACTGTTTCTCAGACATATTATGAACAGAATTTGTCTCATCTAGAGATAAAACCGCTTGAACATCTTGAGGTGGAAGCTGCAAATGGACAGTTTGTACCGTATCTGGGCTATGTTGAGATTGATGTAGTGTTCCCAAAAGAATTCCTTGGAGCAGAGATCACACTTAACACTCTTGCTTTGGTCACTGCAGATACTAGCAGTAATGTCCAGTCTCCTGTTCTTATTGGTACAAACACTCTTGACTTAGCCTATGAAGTCCAGTTTGATTCTGAAGTAGCCCAGCCTTCACATGTATTACCGTATGGATTCAAAGTTGTCATGAATGTTCTCAGACATCGATTCAAGCAAAAAACCAATAGCATGATTGGACTTGTTCGAGCCCAGGGTACAAAGCCTGAAGTTGTCCCTGCAGGACAAACTCTTGTGCTTGAGGGTTCAATAAATTCCAGAGAGCTTTCCTCTGATAAGTGGGTTCTGATGGAGGCTCCTCTTCAGTCTTCCTTGCCTGGAGGTCTTTTGTGTGCATCTTCTCTTGTCACTCTTTCCCAGAGATCATTTCAGAAAATCCCAGTGATCCTGAAAAATGAAACTGAGCATGACATTTTAGTTCCTGCAAAGAGTGTCATTGCAGAATTGTATTCACTGCAAAGTGTGAATGTTAAGGAACCTGCCACAGAGTCCAACAGTCAGGGTAAAGAGTTACCACCGTACACTTTGGATTTTGGTGACTCACCAATACCTAATGAGTGGAAGGAGAGAATTTCACAAAAGTTGTGTGCGATGTCAGATGTTTTTGCTCTTCATGATTTAGATTTCGGCAAGACTGATAAAGTGACGCATCGCATAAGGCTACATGACCAAACCCCATTTAAACAGAGAGCTCGCCCCATTCACCCGCAAGATTTTGATGCTGTGCGGAAACATCTGCAGGAGTTATTAGATGCCGGTGTCATCCGGGAGTCGGAGTCCCCTTTTTCTTCACCGATCGTAGTTGTTCGGAAAAAGAATGGGGATGTCCGTCTCTGTGTTGACTACCGTAAACTTAACCTGCAAACGATCAAAGATGCTTACGCTTTGCCAAATTTGGAGGAAACTTTTTCCGCTCTTACTGGTTCTCGTTGGTTCTCTGTTTTGGACCTTAAATCTGGTTATTACCAGATCGAGGTTGAGGAGTCCGATAAGCACAAAACCGCTTTTGTCTGTCCGTTAGGTTTCTGGGAGTTCAATCGAATGCCGCAAGGGGTTACGAATGCTCCCAGTACCTTTCAAAGACTGATGGAACGGTGTATGAGCGATGTTCATTTAAAAGAGGTCGTTGTTTTTCTGGATGACTTGATAGTGTTTTCTGACACCTTAGAGGAGCACGAGCGTAGGTTGTTAAGAGTGTTGCATCGCTTGCGGGAGTTTGGGTTGAAGCTTTCTCTGGAAAAATGCAGATTTTTTCAGACTTCTGTGAAATATCTTGGGCACATAGTGTCTAGCAGTGGTGTAGAGACCGATCCAGACAAGGTTGCGGCACTGAAAACTTGGCCTGTTCCGAAAAACCTGAAGGAACTCAGATCATTTTTAGGTTTTTCAGGGTATTACCGCAGATTTATTCGCGATTATGCAGCCATTGTGAAGCCTTTAAATGATTTGACGTCAGGTTATCCACCGCATAGAAAGAGCTCTAAAGTTAGGGAACGGAGAGATTACCACAATCCCAAAGAGCCCTTTGGGAGCCGTTGGTCTGCAAATTGTCAGAAAGCGTTTGAAGCCATCATCGAAGCACTTACTACTGCTCCAGTGCTTGGTTTTGCCGATCCTAAACTTCCGTATGTTTTACATACGGACGCCAGCACTGTGGGGTTGGGAGCGGCTTTGTACCAGGAGCAAGAAGGGCAGTTAAAAGTAATTGCTTATGCCAGCCGTGGACTTTCTCGAAGTGAAGCCCGTTATCCCGCTCATAAATTAGAGTTTTTGGCCCTTAAATGGGCGGTAACTGAAAAATTCTACGATTATCTGTACGGTAACCAATTTACTGTAGTTACCGACAGTAATCCACTTACTTATGTATTAACCTCGGCTAAGTTAGATTCTACGAGCTACAGGTGGCTTTCCGCTCTTTCAGCATTTTCCTTTAAATTGCAGTACAGAGCTGGAAAACAGAACATAGATGCTGACAGTTTGTCCAGACTTCCTCATGGTGCTTTAAAAAATGATGTTGCATCTCAGAAGGAACAGGAACGAATTCGTCAATTTGCACTGAACCACCTGTTTGATGATGTCCAGACCATGACGCCTGAAGTCATTCAGGCCATATGTGATAAGCACCTTGTCTATTGCAAGTCCGTGGATTGTGGTGTTACTCCTATGACTTTAGTTGAGTCCCTTGCAATCCATGTTGATGCAATCCCAGGCAGTTTTGATCATGATGAGAATAATTTTGGTTGTCCGGTAGTGCCAACATTTGGAGAGAATGATTTAAAAGAAAAACAAAGATCTGACCCCATTATCCGTGAAGTCATTGTCCAGTTAGAAACAGGTGAGACAATCCCTCCTTTAGTACGGAAAGAACTTCCTATGCTCTCTTTGCTTATGAGGGAACTCAGTAAGTTGGAGTTGCAAAATGGAATCCTCTATCGGAGGAGGCATGATGGAGATACCATCACTTATCAGCTAGTTCTTCCTGAGTCTTTGCGTAGTATGGTTTTGACATGTCTACATGATGACATGGGGCATTTGGGTGTAGATCGTACACTGGACCTTGTGAGATCTAGGTTTTATTGGCCTAAAATGCTTGTGGATATTGAAAGAAAGATCCGGACCTGCCCTAGGTGTGTTTGTCGTAAATCTTTACCAGATCATGCTGCACCCTTGGTTAATATTCAAGTGACTCGACCCCTTGAGCTAGTGTGTATGGATTTTTTGTCCATTGAACCAGATTCCCGAAACACCAAAGATGTGCTGGTTATCACAGATTTCTTTACCAAGTATGCGGTTGCTGTTCCAACTTGTAATCAGAAGTCGCGTACGGTTGCTAAAGCTCTTTGGGAGAATTTTATAGTTCATTATGGAATTCCTGAAAAATTACACAGTGATCAAGGGGCCGACTTTGAGTCAAAGACTATAAAAGAACTATGCAAATTGATGGGAATTCATAAGATTAGGACAACCCCTTACCACCCCAGGGGGAACCCCGTCGAACGGTTCAACCGTACTCTTTTAAACATGCTTGGTACTTTGAAAAAATGTGACAAAGTACATTGGAGTAGTTTTGTGAAACCTCTTGTTCATGCGTATAACTGCACCAAGCATGATTCCACTGGGTTTAGCCCCTATGAATTAATGTTTGGAAGGCAGCCGCGGTTACCTATAGATTTGGCATTTGATGTTCCGCTGAACAGAGAGGAGTACAAAACTCATTCGCAGTTTGTGCATGATTTGAAGTGTAGGTTGAAAAAAACGTATGATTTGGCAATGAAAAGTACTGCTAAAGTTGGAGAAAGAAACAAAGCTCGTTTCGATAAGCATGTTGTTGAATCTGTTTTAGACATTGGGGATAGGGTCCTGGTAAAAAACGTGCACTTGAGGGGAAAACAGAAGTTGGCAGACAAGTGGGAATCACTTGTATATGTTGTTGTGAAAAGAGCGGGTGATCTCCCAGTGTACACTGTCAAGCCAGAGGGTAAAGAAGGCCCTCTAAGAACGCTTCACAGAGACCTTTTACTGCCTTGTGATTTGTTACAGTTACCTGAGGAAGTACTTGAATTGCCCAGTACTCGGAAACGTCCTCCAACTCGTAAAAACCCCTGTAACAAAGTACAAGACCAGGTAGATTTTGACTCTGATGATGATGACAGCAGCTTAGAGCTGATGCACAGTGATCTTCTAATACCGACGAACATAACGTTTACTGAGGTTTATGAAGCTGGAACCGGGCCACAAACTGAGGTTCCCTCAATTCCAATAGTTCAAGACACTGTCGGTCACATTTCAACTGAAAATCTACCTGTTTCAGCAGACAGTCCGATCGAATGTTTACCTGAAATAGAGAATTTTCAAATAGACAATGCACCTACCTTGAATGTTCTACCTGTTGATGATCCAGATGTTGTGGAGTCTGATGAAAACTTACCTGCAGAGGTTCCTGTCAATTTAGGTGACCAGCAAATACCTGTAGAGGAAACTGTAAAAGTTAGTGAGCATGAAACTGAAACGAAGAAACATGAAAATGATGGTAATGTTATCAGGAAGTCTGATAGAGTTAGGCAGAAACCACGGATTTTTACTTATCCTGAATTGGGTAACCCGTTGGTCTCTATAGTGCAGTCTCTTTTTCAGAGTCTTAGCACGGCTGTGACTGACTCCATCATTGAAAACAACAGCTTTACAAAGGCAGCTGATGCAGTAGTCACACAGCCTGTTAGTTTCATGCACAGAGACGTGCATAGAGTTAACGGGGGAGGGTGTAATCCATAGTATTACAAATAGGAATAAAAGGGTGTAATCCATAGTATTACAAATAGAAATAAAAGAAAAATATATGCAAATATAAACTGATATACATTAAGCTTAATTAATACATTAAAAACCTAATTAAACCTAATTAATAGATTAATTTAAAAGTACTTCATAAATAGAATTCAAGTTTAAATCTTTAAATTGCCTCAAGGTATTTTTTGTTTTCCTGTTTGTTTATTGTTGATGATTTAGTTTTATTTTCTGAATTTTGTGAATTGTGAAGATGTATATTGTTACTTTGCCCTTAAGAGGTTAAATTTGAGCTCACCACTGACCTATCAGGTGAAAGGAAATACGTGCAGCGGAACGACGTAAACAACGTCAGTGACGTCAGAGGAAGAAACGGAAGAGAAGCGAGCGCATGGAAGCTGGGATCGGAAAGCTAATCCAGCGAGAAACGAGTGAAATCCTGTCTTTTAAACTTGACAGAACGTCTAAAAAGATATTGATAGTGATTCATCGGACCTGATTGTTTGTTGATCTTGCGATATTACTTTGATATTGACGCGGATGCAGCGAGGACACGGATCGCGGTTGTCATCGCGTGCAATGAGATGGTGGGCCACCCAACGGATCTCGATTGAACACATTCACGGTGAAATTGCAGCGATTGCACCTGTTGTTTAATGTTTCATCTTCATGACAGAACTGTGCTGGATGACAGAGTAAGCTGGCATCACACTTTCTTCCTTTCCACCTGTACTGTGGTATGTTCTGGGCAGCAGGACGGTAGGACTCAATTTATGGATTGAACTCAAAACAATATTTTTCCTCGTGATTTCAGAGACTGATATATAAAGTCTACAACAAAGACTGTTGGAATTAGCCTTCACTGAACCTTTTGTCATTTTTTCTGAGAGTTATATTGTTTCATTATTGTTTTTCATTTGCACTTTATTAGTGTGAAGACAAATTGTTATTTTATTTCATAATTGTGATTTATTCATTGTCATTTGGGGTATTTATCTTTGGTTTTGCAAGCTGAGTTGATAATTTGAGTATTTTGCTTAAACTAACATAAAATTAGCTGATACTACATGTAGTTTACTTCTAATAGAATAAAGTAATATAATTAGGACACGTCAATTAGCTATAAATAAAAATAGGTCAAACGTTGTACTTAAAATAAGCTAAAATATATATATAAAACCATAAAATTGAAATAAATAAACCAGTTTGTCAGAGAGAAAGAAAAGATTAAATAAGGGGTTTTCAAGAAAGGAAAAAAAAGAGACAATTCATTCTTTTGTTTATTTGGTTTTCATTTTTTATTATCATTAAGAGGGTTTATTGATAACCAAGTTTCTTTTCTTTGAAAGAAGTTGTTCTTCTTTATTGTTGTTTTTTTTCCTCTGGAAAGAGAAATTAAGACAATTATTGTTTTTATTTCTTTCTTTATTATATAAAGTTCATTATAGTTTAAACTAATTTCTGTTGTCTGTTCTCTTTGGTCAGTCTCTCATTTCTGCTCCTACGAACCTACAGTACTGGTCCACGTTTTCCCTCGGGTTCACGCAGTCTAAGCAGTTGTAGTGACGTGGGTGACCTGAGGGTGGCGCTACAGTTTGGCGAGCCAGCCAGGAGCAGTAAGTAGAGAGTGACTATAGTAAGAAATCAGACGTATTTAAATAGACTTTACAATGTAAAGATGGAAATCATTGAACAGGAGAACATTAAGGTTCCAAATTCTCTTATTGTAAGCGGAACTACAGACACAGAGAGTGATACTGATCTGACCGAGCATCTAGGTAAATATGGGTGCATAAATAGAATTGTCCGCATTGACAGTCCTGGGTCCCCCATCACAAAAATGTGATAGTTGAATATGAGAGTGGAAGTGCAGTGAAAATCCTAGAGCCCCAGTTACCATTCATTTTTGAAAATCCACATCAGGCTAATATTCAGTATGAGATCAAAGCTTTGTCCAGTATTTATGTTGAAACCGTCACTACTAGTGCCACCAAGGGCTATATGGAAAAGCTGAAAAGCATTGCAAAGCTTAGTGGTAGGCGTTTTGAGGACCTCTTACAAGAAGAGCTTTCTAAATGCAGGGAACCCATAGCACAGGCTGATGACGATACTACAGATGTTGCCTCTGATTTGCGCTCAGGTATTCCTCAAGTTAACCCTGCTCAGGGGAGCCAGGAAATACCTATGGGTGCTGCATTTGTTCCATTAGTTGGGACGAATGTTCCTAATGTGAATCCCCCAGAGATACAGCGTGTTGTAGTTGAGCATATTGTGAAGAGTGAAGAAGCTACTTCTCACATGCATGCTCCTCTCAAGCTAAGATTCTTTTCTGGGCGGTCCCCTCGTCCAGCGAATGAGGTAGATTATGAGATTTGGCACAACAGTGTAGAACTCATGCTACAAGACCCAGCCGTGTCTGATTTAGTCAGATCTAGAAAAATTATTGACAGCCTTCTACCTCCAGCATCAGACATTGTGAGGAGGCTAGGTCTGCATGCAACGCCTAGAGCTTATCTTGATCTTTTACATTCAGCTTTCGGAACGGTGGAGGATGGTGACGAACTCTTTGCTAAGTTCTTAAGCACAATGCAGAATGCAGGAGAGAAGCCATCACAGTTTTTACAGCGATTGCAAGTAGCTCTTGCACAGGCTATTAGAAGAGGTGGTGTGCCCTCTAGTGAGGCTGATCGACACTTAGTAAGACAATTCTGTAGGGGTTGTTGGGACGATGCCCTCATTTCAGAATTACAACTAGAACAAAAGAAGGCCAATCCCCCTTCCTTCTCAGAATTGTTATTACTGTTGCGAACAGCAGAAGACAAAATTAGCACAAAAGAGCTCCGTATGAGAAAACATCTTGGTGCATCCAAGCTGCGAACATCCTCTTACTCTGTGTGCGCTTCATCGGATGAGGTTGTATCGACTCAGACTATTGTTTCAGATTTGAAAAAGCAAATTGCAGAGCTTCAGAACCAAGTTGAGGGTTTAACGAAAGCTAAAAAGCAAGCTCAGTGTGCTCCAGAGGGCAGGGTTTGTGACTTGCAAAAGCAAGTAGTAGGGTTGAAGGGTCAAATTGTTGAAGCTAAGCCAAGCAAGTCTGCAAAAACTCAATCTGCTACTAGGATGAACAAAACCCAGTCCGTGCAAACAAACTTGAGTGAAGTTGTAAGCAGTGTCCCTCTTAAGCAGCTGAGTAAACCTAAGCCCTGGTACTGCTTTCACTGCGGTGAAGACAGTCATATTGCTTCTACATGTGATCGTGATGCAAATCCTGCCTTGGTAGCTGCCAAAAGAAAGCTTTTAAAAGAGCGGCAGTCGTCCTGGGAGGCACAAATGGGGTCATCCCATCGCACTCCTTTAAAATAGAATCAGCTCCAGTTGTGGGACAAACGGGGGCTGAAAAATGTAGCAGGCGTCCCAAGAATAGTAAATTTTGCAATCACCATGCTAGCAGTAGAAGCAAACCTTTTATTTTGCCTAAGGGCTTGGTAGGGGCAAAATGCACTGCTGAAGTCTCTATAGCGGGTCAAAAGTGTAGTGTTCTTTTTGACACAGGTTCGCAGGTAACCACTGTTTCTCAGACATATTATGAACAGAATTTGTCTCATCTAGAGATAAAACCGCTTGAACATCTTGAGGTGGAAGCTGCAAATGGACAGTTTGTACCGTATCTGGGCTATGTTGAGATTGATGTAGTGTTCCCAAAAGAATTCCTTGGAGCAGAGATCACACTTAACACTCTTGCTTTGGTCACTGCAGATACTAGCAGTAATGTCCAGTCTCCTGTTCTTATTGGTACAAACACTCTTGACTTAGCCTATGAAGTCCAGTTTGATTCTGAAGTAGCCCAGCCTTCACATGTATTACCGTATGGATTCAAAGTTGTCATGAATGTTCTCAGACATCGATTCAAGCAAAAAACCAATAGCATGATTGGACTTGTTCGAGCCCAGGGTACAAAGCCTGAAGTTGTCCCTGCAGGACAAACTCTTGTGCTTGAGGGTTCAATAAATTCCAGAGAGCTTTCCTCTGATAAGTGGGTTCTGATGGAGGCTCCTCTTCAGTCTTCCTTGCCTGGAGGTCTTTTGTGTGCATCTTCTCTTGTCACTCTTTCCCAGAGATCATTTCAGAAAATCCCAGTGATCCTGAAAAATGAAACTGAGCATGACATTTTAGTTCCTGCAAAGAGTGTCATTGCAGAATTGTATTCACTGCAAAGTGTGAATGTTAAGGAACCTGCCACAGAGTCCAACAGTCAGGGTAAAGAGTTACCACCGTACACTTTGGATTTTGGTGACTCACCAATACCTAATGAGTGGAAGGAGAGAATTTCACAAAAGTTGTGTGCGATGTCAGATGTTTTTGCTCTTCATGATTTAGATTTCGGCAAGACTGATAAAGTGACGCATCGCATAAGGCTACATGACCAAACCCCATTTAAACAGAGAGCTCGCCCCATTCACCCGCAAGATTTTGATGCTGTGCGGAAACATCTGCAGGAGTTATTAGATGCCGGTGTCATCCGGGAGTCGGAGTCCCCTTTTTCTTCACCGATCGTAGTTGTTCGGAAAAAGAATGGGGATGTCCGTCTCTGTGTTGACTACCGTAAACTTAACCTGCAAACGATCAAAGATGCTTACGCTTTGCCAAATTTGGAGGAAACTTTTTCCGCTCTTACTGGTTCTCGTTGGTTCTCTGTTTTGGACCTTAAATCTGGTTATTACCAGATCGAGGTTGAGGAGTCCGATAAGCACAAAACCGCTTTTGTCTGTCCGTTAGGTTTCTGGGAGTTCAATCGAATGCCGCAAGGGGTTACGAATGCTCCCAGTACCTTTCAAAGACTGATGGAACGGTGTATGAGCGATGTTCATTTAAAAGAGGTCGTTGTTTTTCTGGATGACTTGATAGTGTTTTCTGACACCTTAGAGGAGCACGAGCGTAGGTTGTTAAGAGTGTTGCATCGCTTGCGGGAGTTTGGGTTGAAGCTTTCTCTGGAAAAATGCAGATTTTTTCAGACTTCTGTGAAATATCTTGGGCACATAGTGTCTAGCAGTGGTGTAGAGACCGATCCAGACAAGGTTGCGGCACTGAAAACTTGGCCTGTTCCGAAAAACCTGAAGGAACTCAGATCATTTTTAGGTTTTTCAGGGTATTACCGCAGATTTATTCGCGATTATGCAGCCATTGTGAAGCCTTTAAATGATTTGACGTCAGGTTATCCACCGCATAGAAAGAGCTCTAAAGTTAGGGAACGGAGAGATTACCACAATCCCAAAGAGCCCTTTGGGAGCCGTTGGTCTGCAAATTGTCAGAAAGCGTTTGAAGCCATCATCGAAGCACTTACTACTGCTCCAGTGCTTGGTTTTGCCGATCCTAAACTTCCGTATGTTTTACATACGGACGCCAGCACTGTGGGGTTGGGAGCGGCTTTGTACCAGGAGCAAGAAGGGCAGTTAAAAGTAATTGCTTATGCCAGCCGTGGACTTTCTCGAAGTGAAGCCCGTTATCCCGCTCATAAATTAGAGTTTTTGGCCCTTAAATGGGCGGTAACTGAAAAATTCTACGATTATCTGTACGGTAACCAATTTACTGTAGTTACCGACAGTAATCCACTTACTTATGTATTAACCTCGGCTAAGTTAGATTCTACGAGCTACAGGTGGCTTTCCGCTCTTTCAGCATTTTCCTTTAAATTGCAGTACAGAGCTGGAAAACAGAACATAGATGCTGACAGTTTGTCCAGACTTCCTCATGGTGCTTTAAAAAATGATGTTGCATCTCAGAAGGAACAGGAACGAATTCGTCAATTTGCACTGAACCACCTGTTTGATGATGTCCAGACCATGACGCCTGAAGTCATTCAGGCCATATGTGATAAGCACCTTGTCTATTGCAAGTCCGTGGATTGTGGTGTTACTCCTATGACTTTAGTTGAGTCCCTTGCAATCCATGTTGATGCAATCCCAGGCAGTTTTGATCATGATGAGAATAATTTTGGTTGTCCGGTAGTGCCAACATTTGGAGAGAATGATTTAAAAGAAAAACAAAGATCTGACCCCATTATCCGTGAAGTCATTGTCCAGTTAGAAACAGGTGAGACAATCCCTCCTTTAGTAAGGAAAGAACTTCCTATGCTCTCTTTGCTTATGAGGGAACTCAGTAAGTTGGAGTTGCAAAATGGAATCCTCTATCGGAGGAGGCATGATGGAGATACCATCACTTATCAGCTAGTTCTTCCTGAGTCTTTGCGTAGTATGGTTTTGACATGTCTACATGATGACATGGGGCATTTGGGTGTAGATCGTACACTGGACCTTGTGAGATCTAGGTTTTATTGGCCTAAAATGCTTGTGGATATTGAAAGAAAGATCCGGACCTGCCCTAGGTGTGTTTGTCGTAAATCTTTACCAGATCATGCTGCACCCTTGGTTAATATTCAAGTGACTCGACCCCTTGAGCTAGTGTGTATGGATTTTTTGTCCATTGAACCAGATTCCCGAAACACCAAAGATGTGCTGGTTATCACAGATTTCTTTACCAAGTATGCGGTTGCTGTTCCAACTTGTAATCAGAAGTCGCGTACGGTTGCTAAAGCTCTTTGGGAGAATTTTATAGTTCATTATGGAATTCCTGAAAAATTACACAGTGATCAAGGGGCCGACTTTGAGTCAAAGACTATAAAAGAACTATGCAAATTGATGGGAATTCATAAGATTAGGACAACCCCTTACCACCCCAGGGGGAACCCCGTCGAACGGTTCAACCGTACTCTTTTAAACATGCTTGGTACTTTGAAAAAATGTGACAAAGTACATTGGAGTAGTTTTGTGAAACCTCTTGTTCATGCGTATAACTGCACCAAGCATGATTCCACTGGGTTTAGCCCCTATGAATTAATGTTTGGAAGGCAGCCGCGGTTACCTATAGATTTGGCATTTGATGTTCCGCTGAACAGAGAGGAGTACAAAACTCATTCGCAGTTTGTGCATGATTTGAAGTGTAGGTTGAAAAAAACGTATGATTTGGCAATGAAAAGTACTGCTAAAGTTGGAGAAAGAAACAAAGCTCGTTTCGATAAGCATGTTGTTGAATCTGTTTTAGACATTGGGGATAGGGTCCTGGTAAAAAACGTGCACTTGAGGGGAAAACAGAAGTTGGCAGACAAGTGGGAATCACTTGTATATGTTGTTGTGAAAAGAGCGGGTGATCTCCCAGTGTACACTGTCAAGCCAGAGGGTAAAGAAGGCCCTCTAAGAACGCTTCACAGAGACCTTTTACTGCCTTGTGATTTGTTACAGTTACCTGAGGAAGTACTTGAATTGCCCAGTACTCGGAAACGTCCTCCAACTCGTAAAAACCCCTGTAACAAAGTACAAGACCAGGTAGATTTTGACTCTGATGATGATGACAGCAGCTTAGAGCTGATGCACAGTGATCTTCTAATACCGACGAACATAACGTTTACTGAGGTTTATGAAGCTGGAACCGGGCCACAAACTGAGGTTCCCTCAATTCCAATAGTTCAAGACACTGTCGGTCACATTTCAACTGAAAATCTACCTGTTTCAGCAGACAGTCCGATCGAATGTTTACCTGAAATAGAGAATTTTCAAATAGACAATGCACCTACCTTGAATGTTCTACCTGTTGATGATCCAGATGTTGTGGAGTCTGATGAAAACTTACCTGCAGAGGTTCCTGTCAATTTAGGTGACCAGCAAATACCTGTAGAGGAAACTGTAAAAGTTAGTGAGCATGAAACTGAAACGAAGAAACATGAAAATGATGGTAATGTTATCAGGAAGTCTGATAGAGTTAGGCAGAAACCACGGATTTTTACTTATCCTGAATTGGGTAACCCGTTGGTCTCTATAGTGCAGTCTCTTTTTCAGAGTCTTAGCACGGCTGTGACTGACTCCATCATTGAAAACAACAGCTTTACAAAGGCAGCTGATGCAGTAGTCACACAGCCTGTTAGTTTCATGCACAGAGACGTGCATAGAGTTAACGGGGGAGGGTGTAATCCATAGTATTACAAATAGGAATAAAAGGGTGTAATCCATAGTATTACAAATAGAAATAAAAGAAAAATATATGCAAATATAAACTGATATACATTAAGCTTAATTAATACATTAAAAACCTAATTAAACCTAATTAATAGATTAATTTAAAAGTACTTCATAAATAGAATTCAAGTTTAAATCTTTAAATTGCCTCAAGGTATTTTTTGTTTTCCTGTTTGTTTATTGTTGATGATTTAGTTTTATTTTCTGAATTTTGTGAATTGTGAAGATGTATATTGTTACTTTGCCCTTAAGAGGTTAAATTTGAGCTCACCACTGACCTATCAGGTGAAAGGAAATACGTGCAGCGGAACGACGTAAACAACGTCAGTGACGTCAGAGGAAGAAACGGAAGAGAAGCGAGCGCATGGAAGCTGGGATCGGAAAGCTAATCCAGCGAGAAACGAGTGAAATCCTGTCTTTTAAACTTGACAGAACGTCTAAAAAGATATTGATAGTGATTCATCGGACCTGATTGTTTGTTGATCTTGCGATATTACTTTGATATTGACGCGGATGCAGCGAGGACACGGATCGCGGTTGTCATCGCGTGCAATGAGATGGCGGGCCACCCAACGGATCTCGATTGAACACATTCACGGTGAAATTGCAGCGATTGCACCTGTTGTTTAATGTTTCATCTTCATGACAGAACTGTGCTGGATGACAGAGTAAGCTGGCATCACACTTTCTTCCTTTCCACCTGTACTGTGGTATGTTCTGGGCAGCAGGACGGTAGGACTCAATTTATGGATTGAACTCAAAACAATATTTTTCCTCGTGATTTCAGAGACTGATATATAAAGTCTACAACAAAGACTGTTGGAATTAGCCTTCACTGAACCTTTTGTCATTTTTTCTGAGAGTTATATTGTTTCATTATTGTTTTTCATTTGCACTTTATTAGTGTGAAGACAAATTGTTATTTTATTTCATAATTGTGATTTATTCATTGTCATTTGGGGTATTTATCTTTGGTTTTGCAAGCTGAGTTGATAATTTGAGTATTTTGCTTAAACTAACATAAAATTAGCTGATACTACATGTAGTTTACTTCTAATAGAATAAAGTAATATAATTAGGACACGTCAATTAGCTATAAATAAAAATAGGTCAAACGTTGTACTTAAAATAAGCTAAAATATATATATAAAACCATAAAATTGAAATAAATAAACCAGTTTGTCAGAGAGAAAGAAAAGATTAAATAAGGGGTTTTCAAGAAAGGAAAAAAAAGAGACAATTCATTCTTTTGTTTATTTGGTTTTCATTTTTTATTATCATTAAGAGGGTTTATTGATAACCAAGTTTCTTTTCTTTGAAAGAAGTTGTTCTTCTTTATTGTTGTTTTTTTTCCTCTGGAAAGAGAAATTAAGACAATTATTGTTTTTATTTCTTTCTTTATTATATAAAGTTCATTATAGTTTAAACTAATTTCTGTTGTCTGTTCTCTTTGGTCAGTCTCTCATTTCTGCTCCTACGAACCTACAGTACTGGTCCACGTTTTCCCTCGGGTTCACGCAGTCTAAGCAGTTGTAGTGACGTGGGTGACCTGAGGGTGGCGCTACAGTTTGGCGAGCCAGCCAGGAGCAGTAAGTAGAGAGTGACTATAGTAAGAAATCAGACGTATTTAAATAGACTTTACAATGTAAAGATGGAAATCATTGAACAGGAGAACATTAAGGTTCCAAATTCTCTTATTGTAAGCGGAACTACAGACACAGAGAGTGATACTGATCTGACCGAGCATCTAGGTAAATATGGGTGCATAAATAGAATTGTCCGCATTGACAGTCCTGGGTCCCCCATCACAAAAATGTGATAGTTGAATATGAGAGTGGAAGTGCAGTGAAAATCCTAGAGCCCCAGTTACCATTCATTTTTGAAAATCCACATCAGGCTAATATTCAGTATGAGATCAAAGCTTTGTCCAGTATTTATGTTGAAACCGTCACTACTAGTGCCACCAAGGGCTATATGGAAAAGCTGAAAAGCATTGCAAAGCTTAGTGGTAGGCGTTTTGAGGACCTCTTACAAGAAGAGCTTTCTAAATGCAGGGAACCCATAGCACAGGCTGATGACGATACTACAGATGTTGCCTCTGATTTGCGCTCAGGTATTCCTCAAGTTAACCCTGCTCAGGGGAGCCAGGAAATACCTATGGGTGCTGCATTTGTTCCATTAGTTGGGACGAATGTTCCTAATGTGAATCCCCCAGAGATACAGCGTGTTGTAGTTGAGCATATTGTGAAGAGTGAAGAAGCTACTTCTCACATGCATGCTCCTCTCAAGCTAAGATTCTTTTCTGGGCGGTCCCCTCGTCCAGCGAATGAGGTAGATTATGAGATTTGGCACAACAGTGTAGAACTCATGCTACAAGACCCAGCCGTGTCTGATTTAGTCAGATCTAGAAAAATTATTGACAGCCTTCTACCTCCAGCATCAGACATTGTGAGGAGGCTAGGTCTGCATGCAACGCCTAGAGCTTATCTTGATCTTTTACATTCAGCTTTCGGAACGGTGGAGGATGGTGACGAACTCTTTGCTAAGTTCTTAAGCACAATGCAGAATGCAGGAGAGAAGCCATCACAGTTTTTACAGCGATTGCAAGTAGCTCTTGCACAGGCTATTAGAAGAGGTGGTGTGCCCTCTAGTGAGGCTGATCGACACTTAGTAAGACAATTCTGTAGGGGTTGTTGGGACGATGCCCTCATTTCAGAATTACAACTAGAACAAAAGAAGGCCAATCCCCCTTCCTTCTCAGAATTGTTATTACTGTTGCGAACAGCAGAAGACAAAATTAGCACAAAAGAGCTCCGTATGAGAAAACATCTTGGTGCATCCAAGCTGCGAACATCCTCTTACTCTGTGTGCGCTTCATCGGATGAGGTTGTATCGACTCAGACTATTGTTTCAGATTTGAAAAAGCAAATTGCAGAGCTTCAGAACCAAGTTGAGGGTTTAACGAAAGCTAAAAAGCAAGCTCAGTGTGCTCCAGAGGGCAGGGTTTGTGACTTGCAAAAGCAAGTAGTAGGGTTGAAGGGTCAAATTGTTGAAGCTAAGCCAAGCAAGTCTGCAAAAACTCAATCTGCTACTAGGATGAACAAAACCCAGTCCGTGCAAACAAACTTGAGTGAAGTTGTAAGCAGTGTCCCTCTTAAGCAGCTGAGTAAACCTAAGCCCTGGTACTGCTTTCACTGCGGTGAAGACAGTCATATTGCTTCTACATGTGATCGTAATGCAAATCCTGCCTTGGTAGCTGCCAAAAGAAAGCTTTTAAAAGAGCGGCAGTCGTCCTGGGAGGCACAAATGGGGTCATCCCATCGCACTCCTTTAAAATAGAATCAGCTCCAGTTGTGGGACAAACGGGGGCTGAAAAATGTAGCAGGCGTCCCAAGAATAGTAAATTTTGCAATCACCATGCTAGCAGTAGAAGCAAACCTTTTATTTTGCCTAAGGGCTTGGTAGGGGCAAAATGCACTGCTGAAGTCTCTATAGCGGGTCAAAAGTGTAGTGTTCTTTTTGACACAGGTTCGCAGGTAACCACTGTTTCTCAGACATATTATGAACAGAATTTGTCTCATCTAGAGATAAAACCGCTTGAACATCTTGAGGTGGAAGCTGCAAATGGACAGTTTGTACCGTATCTGGGCTATGTTGAGATTGATGTAGTGTTCCCAAAAGAATTCCTTGGAGCAGAGATCACACTTAACACTCTTGCTTTGGTCACTGCAGATACTAGCAGTAATGTCCAGTCTCCTGTTCTTATTGGTACAAACACTCTTGACTTAGCCTATGAAGTCCAGTTTGATTCTGAAGTAGCCCAGCCTTCACATGTATTACCGTATGGATTCAAAGTTGTCATGAATGTTCTCAGACATCGATTCAAGCAAAAAACCAATAGCATGATTGGACTTGTTCGAGCCCAGGGTACAAAGCCTGAAGTTGTCCCTGCAGGACAAACTCTTGTGCTTGAGGGTTCAATAAATTCCAGAGAGCTTTCCTCTGATAAGTGGGTTCTGATGGAGGCTCCTCTTCAGTCTTCCTTGCCTGGAGGTCTTTTGTGTGCATCTTCTCTTGTCACTCTTTCCCAGAGATCATTTCAGAAAATCCCAGTGATCCTGAAAAATGAAACTGAGCATGACATTTTAGTTCCTGCAAAGAGTGTCATTGCAGAATTGTATTCACTGCAAAGTGTGAATGTTAAGGAACCTGCCACAGAGTCCAACAGTCAGGGTAAAGAGTTACCACCGTACACTTTGGATTTTGGTGACTCACCAATACCTAATGAGTGGAAGGAGAGAATTTCACAAAAGTTGTGTGCGATGTCAGATGTTTTTGCTCTTCATGATTTAGATTTCGGCAAGACTGATAAAGTGACGCATCGCATAAGGCTACATGACCAAACCCCATTTAAACAGAGAGCTCGCCCCATTCACCCGCAAGATTTTGATGCTGTGCGGAAACATCTGCAGGAGTTATTAGATGCCGGTGTCATCCGGGAGTCGGAGTCCCCTTTTTCTTCACCGATCGTAGTTGTTCGGAAAAAGAATGGGGATGTCCGTCTCTGTGTTGACTACCGTAAACTTAACCTGCAAACGATCAAAGATGCTTACGCTTTGCCAAATTTGGAGGAAACTTTTTCCGCTCTTACTGGTTCTCGTTGGTTCTCTGTTTTGGACCTTAAATCTGGTTATTACCAGATCGAGGTTGAGGAGTCCGATAAGCACAAAACCGCTTTTGTCTGTCCGTTAGGTTTCTGGGAGTTCAATCGAATGCCGCAAGGGGTTACGAATGCTCCCAGTACCTTTCAAAGACTGATGGAACGGTGTATGAGCGATGTTCATTTAAAAGAGGTCGTTGTTTTTCTGGATGACTTGATAGTGTTTTCTGACACCTTAGAGGAGCACGAGCGTAGGTTGTTAAGAGTGTTGCATCGCTTGCGGGAGTTTGGGTTGAAGCTTTCTCTGGAAAAATGCAGATTTTTTCAGACTTCTGTGAAATATCTTGGGCACATAGTGTCTAGCAGTGGTGTAGAGACCGATCCAGACAAGGTTGCGGCACTGAAAACTTGGCCTGTTCCGAAAAACCTGAAGGAACTCAGATCATTTTTAGGTTTTTCAGGGTATTACCGCAGATTTATTCGCGATTATGCAGCCATTGTGAAGCCTTTAAATGATTTGACGTCAGGTTATCCACCGCATAGAAAGAGCTCTAAAGTTAGGGAACGGAGAGATTACCACAATCCCAAAGAGCCCTTTGGGAGCCGTTGGTCTGCAAATTGTCAGAAAGCGTTTGAAGCCATCATCGAAGCACTTACTACTGCTCCAGTGCTTGGTTTTGCCGATCCTAAACTTCCGTATGTTTTACATACGGACGCCAGCACTGTGGGGTTGGGAGCGGCTTTGTACCAGGAGCAAGAAGGGCAGTTAAAAGTAATTGCTTATGCCAGCCGTGGACTTTCTCGAAGTGAAGCCCGTTATCCCGCTCATAAATTAGAGTTTTTGGCCCTTAAATGGGCGGTAACTGAAAAATTCTACGATTATCTGTACGGTAACCAATTTACTGTAGTTACCGACAGTAATCCACTTACTTATGTATTAACCTCGGCTAAGTTAGATTCTACGAGCTACAGGTGGCTTTCCGCTCTTTCAGCATTTTCCTTTAAATTGCAGTACAGAGCTGGAAAACAGAACATAGATGCTGACAGTTTGTCCAGACTTCCTCATGGTGCTTTAAAAAATGATGTTGCATCTCAGAAGGAACAGGAACGAATTCGTCAATTTGCACTGAACCACCTGTTTGATGATGTCCAGACCATGACGCCTGAAGTCATTCAGGCCATATGTGATAAGCACCTTGTCTATTGCAAGTCCGTGGATTGTGGTGTTACTCCTATGACTTTAGTTGAGTCCCTTGCAATCCATGTTGATGCAATCCCAGGCAGTTTTGATCATGATGAGAATAATTTTGGTTGTCCGGTAGTGCCAACATTTGGAGAGAATGATTTAAAAGAAAAACAAAGATCTGACCCCATTATCCGTGAAGTCATTGTCCAGTTAGAAACAGGTGAGACAATCCCTCCTTTAGTAAGGAAAGAACTTCCTATGCTCTCTTTGCTTATGAGGGAACTCAGTAAGTTGGAGTTGCAAAATGGAATCCTCTATCGGAGGAGGCATGATGGAGATACCATCACTTATCAGCTAGTTCTTCCTGAGTCTTTGCGTAGTATGGTTTTGACATGTCTACATGATGACATGGGGCATTTGGGTGTAGATCGTACACTGGACCTTGTGAGATCTAGGTTTTATTGGCCTAAAATGCTTGTGGATATTGAAAGAAAGATCCGGACCTGCCCTAGGTGTGTTTGTCGTAAATCTTTACCAGATCATGCTGCACCCTTGGTTAATATTCAAGTGACTCGACCCCTTGAGCTAGTGTGTATGGATTTTTTGTCCATTGAACCAGATTCCCGAAACACCAAAGATGTGCTGGTTATCACAGATTTCTTTACCAAGTATGCGGTTGCTGTTCCAACTTGTAATCAGAAGTCGCGTACGGTTGCTAAAGCTCTTTGGGAGAATTTTATAGTTCATTATGGAATTCCTGAAAAATTACACAGTGATCAAGGGGCCGACTTTGAGTCAAAGACTATAAAAGAACTATGCAAATTGATGGGAATTCATAAGATTAGGACAACCCCTTACCACCCCAGGGGGAACCCCGTCGAACGGTTCAACCGTACTCTTTTAAACATGCTTGGTACTTTGAAAAAATGTGACAAAGTACATTGGAGTAGTTTTGTGAAACCTCTTGTTCATGCGTATAACTGCACCAAGCATGATTCCACTGGGTTTAGCCCCTATGAATTAATGTTTGGAAGGCAGCCGCGGTTACCTATAGATTTGGCATTTGATGTTCCGCTGAACAGAGAGGAGTACAAAACTCATTCGCAGTTTGTGCATGATTTGAAGTGTAGGTTGAAAAAAACGTATGATTTGGCAATGAAAAGTACTGCTAAAGTTGGAGAAAGAAACAAAGCTCGTTTCGATAAGCATGTTGTTGAATCTGTTTTAGACATTGGGGATAGGGTCCTGGTAAAAAACGTGCACTTGAGGGGAAAACAGAAGTTGGCAGACAAGTGGGAATCACTTGTATATGTTGTTGTGAAAAGAGCGGGTGATCTCCCAGTGTACACTGTCAAGCCAGAGGGTAAAGAAGGCCCTCTAAGAACGCTTCACAGAGACCTTTTACTGCCTTGTGATTTGTTACAGTTACCTGAGGAAGTACTTGAATTGCCCAGTACTCGGAAACGTCCTCCAACTCGTAAAAACCCCTGTAACAAAGTACAAGACCAGGTAGATTTTGACTCTGATGATGATGACAGCAGCTTAGAGCTGATGCACAGTGATCTTCTAATACCGACGAACATAACGTTTACTGAGGTTTATGAAGCTGGAACCGGGCCACAAACTGAGGTTCCCTCAATTCCAATAGTTCAAGACACTGTCGGTCACATTTCAACTGAAAATCTACCTGTTTCAGCAGACAGTCCGATCGAATGTTTACCTGAAATAGAGAATTTTCAAATAGACAATGCACCTACCTTGAATGTTCTACCTGTTGATGATCCAGATGTTGTGGAGTCTGATGAAAACTTACCTGCAGAGGTTCCTGTCAATTTAGGTGACCAGCAAATACCTGTAGAGGAAACTGTAAAAGTTAGTGAGCATGAAACTGAAACGAAGAAACATGAAAATGATGGTAATGTTATCAGGAAGTCTGATAGAGTTAGGCAGAAACCACGGATTTTTACTTATCCTGAATTGGGTAACCCGTTGGTCTCTATAGTGCAGTCTCTTTTTCAGAGTCTTAGCACGGCTGTGACTGACTCCATCATTGAAAACAACAGCTTTACAAAGGCAGCTGATGCAGTAGTCACACAGCCTGTTAGTTTCATGCACAGAGACGTGCATAGAGTTAACGGGGGAGGGTGTAATCCATAGTATTACAAATAGGAATAAAAGGGTGTAATCCATAGTATTACAAATAGAAATAAAAGAAAAATATATGCAAATATAAACTGATATACATTAAGCTTAATTAATACATTAAAAACCTAATTAAACCTAATTAATAGATTAATTTAAAAGTACTTCATAAATAGAATTCAAGTTTAAATCTTTAAATTGCCTCAAGGTATTTTTTGTTTTCCTGTTTGTTTATTGTTGATGATTTAGTTTTATTTTCTGAATTTTGTGAATTGTGAAGATGTATATTGTTACTTTGCCCTTAAGAGGTTAAATTTGAGCTCACCACTGACCTATCAGGTGAAAGGAAATACGTGCAGCGGAACGACGTAAACAACGTCAGTGACGTCAGAGGAAGAAACGGAAGAGAAGCGAGCGCATGGAAGCTGGGATCGGAAAGCTAATCCAGCGAGAAACGAGTGAAATCCTGTCTTTTAAACTTGACAGAACGTCTAAAAAGATATTGATAGTGATTCATCGGACCTGATTGTTTGTTGATCTTGCGATATTACTTTGATATTGACGCGGATGCAGCGAGGACACGGATCGCGGTTGTCATCGCGTGCAATGAGATGGCGGGCCACCCAACGGATCTCGATTGAACACATTCACGGTGAAATTGCAGCGATTGCACCTGTTGTTTAATGTTTCATCTTCATGACAGAACTGTGCTGGATGACAGAGTAAGCTGGCATCACACTTTCTTCCTTTCCACCTGTACTGTGGTATGTTCTGGGCAGCAGGACGGTAGGACTCAATTTATGGATTGAACTCAAAACAATATTTTTCCTCGTGATTTCAGAGACTGATATATAAAGTCTACAACAAAGACTGTTGGAATTAGCCTTCACTGAACCTTTTGTCATTTTTTCTGAGAGTTATATTGTTTCATTATTGTTTTTCATTTGCACTTTATTAGTGTGAAGACAAATTGTTATTTTATTTCATAATTGTGATTTATTCATTGTCATTTGGGGTATTTATCTTTGGTTTTGCAAGCTGAGTTGATAATTTGAGTATTTTGCTTAAACTAACATAAAATTAGCTGATACTACATGTAGTTTACTTCTAATAGAATAAAGTAATATAATTAGGACACGTCAATTAGCTATAAATAAAAATAGGTCAAACGTTGTACTTAAAATAAGCTAAAATATATATATAAAACCATAAAATTGAAATAAATAAACCAGTTTGTCAGAGAGAAAGAAAAGATTAAATAAGGGGTTTTCAAGAAAGGAAAAAAAAGAGACAATTCATTCTTTTGTTTATTTGGTTTTCATTTTTTATTATCATTAAGAGGGTTTATTGATAACCAAGTTTCTTTTCTTTGAAAGAAGTTGTTCTTCTTTATTGTTGTTTTTTTTCCTCTGGAAAGAGAAATTAAGACAATTATTGTTTTTATTTCTTTCTTTATTATATAAAGTTCATTATAGTTTAAACTAATTTCTGTTGTCTGTTCTCTTTGGTCAGTCTCTCATTTCTGCTCCTACGAACCTACAGTACTGGTCCACGTTTTCCCTCGGGTTCACGCAGTCTAAGCAGTTGTAGTGACGTGGGTGACCTGAGGGTGGCGCTACAAAGAGTTCCCCCTTCCAACCCTACTCATCCTCCTTTTCTAGATGGGTGGCATAGTGGCCCAGTGGTTAGCACTGTTGCCTCACAGCAAAAACGTCACTGGTTCCAGTCCTTACCAAGCCAGTCGACATATCTGTGCAGAGTTTACACGTTCTCCTCATGCTCACATAGGTTTCCCCCGGGTCCCCCGGTTTCCTCCCACCATCCAAAAACATGCAACTTAAGTTAATTGACTAATCCAATTCGGCACCATAGACATGCTCCTAGTAAGTAGTTATCTCTTAAGAGCAATCACTATCTATTCATCAGCTACTTCAGCAGGGGAGTTCTCGAGATCTACCTGAGCTCAAACTCCCCTCTCAGCTTGCAAATGGGAGGGAGCCCCGGGCTTGAGTATCTTATGAGCTCAAGGCTCTCTCCGGGGACAGCACGCCAAACAAGCTTTATAATCAATCATCAGCTAAGTGTAAACTCTTGAAATGCTAATAATGTGAGTTTTAAATGCTATTTTACATGATGTTTATTGCCATACTACTGAAAGCAGCAGCAGATAATTTACCTAAGATCTTGAAAAGAAAATAAACCGTTTCAAATGGAGCTTTAGAACTGTGCAAGGCAACACATATCAGTGATTCAGCATCTACATTTAATAATATCAAAGAGGTTTAATGTGTATTAATTAGATTTTAAATCTTACCATTTCGTTGGAGTGCAGTGAGTGCACTATTCTGTGCCTCTGAATGGCTGTATTTAAATTTCTGTCATGTTTGGTCTGGTGCAAACAACCAATTACTTATCACTGCAAATCTCATCATGTAGCATGTTGTTCGGACACAGGGTTACAGAGTAACCTGCTAACCTACTGTTTACGTTCGAAATATTTAGATTATTTGCTATTAATAACCACCTCATGTGGAACTCTGAATCTGTGTCTCATTTCGGAGGCTGCTACTGTCCACTGGAGGTCGCATTTCGATTGTGTATGCATACTTTGAGAGCCTTCATGACTGAATGAATTAAATAAGCTGTTTTCCACCAAGGAGTGCTAAAATACAATTGGCTAAACTGGCATTGGGCGGGTTAAAGAGACCGAAACGAAGACAGACGTTCCGGCATGTAACACAAATTTTTAAGCAGAATGTCTAACTTCAGCATTGTTTTTCAGATAAACAAGAATGTTCACTTAACATGTTTCTTAAATATCCGCAAACATATTTTGGTATTTTTATGCTTCAGAAGAGTCGAAACTTACATACAGCACCTTTAACGCTCATTTAAATGATTTCAGTTCAATTCAATTCAGTTAAACATAGTGACCCTTGCACAACCAATCTAATTTGAACAAAATGAACACATTTTGGACCTCACTGCTATTGGACAGGATGCCTAGTCAACCGAAACACTGCGTTTCCTGCGAATCTGTCATCCTGCATCACACGATTGAGATAAACAGATAGACCTGAATCTTTAACCGCTCTGACAATTAAAATGGAGTGCAGAAGCTAATTAGAGCGGTCTTTATTTCGCTGAGACGGGATGCTGAACTTTAATTCATGCCGGCTGGAGAGGGAGCAGATTCATTTATTTGGGTAATTGAAGGTGCTGATTAGCTGTCTATGAGAGAAAGGGAACGGAGAATGATTGCTCACAGACTCGAGCTGAGCAACAAACCTAATCTACCTTTTCCCCGGCTTTTCCTCAGATAGCTCTTTAAATCTTGGCCAGACACCGTATTTAAGAAGGGAAAGACGGCGATAACAAAGGCCACCTGTGGGAAAACGGGTCGCATGTTTATTATCTTGTATTTGCATTCGGATGTGCGTTCAGAAACTGTCAGGGAATCCGTTTTGAGCTGATGAGACGACTGTTACGAGACACGCTGAGGCGTTCGCCAAAGAGGAAAACGAGAACATCACATTAAAGTGTGTCAACTAAAAACCAACAACTGATATGCTCATCAAAGCTTTTAAAATACACACTTCCTTTAACTGGACTATTCGTGTCTCTTAAAGGAACAGTTCACTCAAAATGAAAACGATTCACCGTTTATTTATTCCAAGACTTTAATCTGTTGGAAACCAGAGCAAGGACTTTTTCACAGTATTTCCCATATTATTTTTTCTTCTGGAGAAAGTTATTAGAAATTAGTTGTAAAAACTATTATGTTTAGAAATGTGTTGTAAAGTCTTCTCTCAGTTAAACAGGAATTCAGGAAACAAACATACACAGCGGCTAATAAATCTAATAATTCTAACTTTAACTGTATATATTTTAGAGTCTGCATGAAATCATAACTTACAATATTTATTCTGTTGCACACTGTCAGTTCCCCAGCTCGTTCCTGCTTCTCCAATCAACATTCTCCTATTTGATGCGCTTTGCTCCACTCTCTGTATTAATCTGCCTGGAAAGTAGGAGGAGTAGGGGTGGAAGGGGGGATTCTTCAAAATGAAGATGGCTGTTATATGGGTATTTATAGTGGCTTAGGAATCGTCTGATTGGTGAATCGTAAATTGAATGATGCGTGATCAGCCGCAAATGAATGAATATTACCCAAATGATGTTTAACAGAGCAAGGATTTTTTTTCACAGTATTTACTATAATATTTTTTTTCTGAAGAAAGTCTTATTTGTTTTATTTTAAATAGAATAAAAGCAGTTTTTTTATTTATATTTTTTAGATTGTCTACAGAATAAACCATCTTATACAATGACTCACCATACTTGTACAGACTTGTACAGCTATCCTAATAGGTACTTCCCATATACTGTACATATTGTGTACCCTACCATTTAACCACAGGAAAAAATCCTTATTTTAAGATTTTCAAAATACTTTATTCTGTTTGATTTCTGAGCCATTTTCCTCATGGGAACCAAAAAAAAAAAAAAAAAAAAAAAATATATATATATATATATATATATATATATATATATATATATATATATATATATATATATATATATATATATATATATATATATATTACTGGTTTTGCTATACATGTGGGGACATTTGGTCCCCAGAATGTCAGGAATACAAGGCACATTCACATCCATGCACGGCTACAACTCACAAAATTTATTTCTTAATAAAAAAACAGTCAAAAGCAAGTAGCTACTTTAATTAAATAAATGGTCATTATGCGGTTTTAGGATTCAATTTTTCTGTTCCGTCATGCAATTTTAATGTACTCGAGGTCCAACTTATACTTCTTCTTCAATCATTATTCCTGACAGCTAAATAATTCATACAAATGAAATCATGCTGCAAAATTAATATGTATAAAAGCAATAACAAGTTTAAACCACTTACTTTTATTAGAGAAACAAGTTTTATAAATGAGGAGCACTGATTCTGACTATAACAGAGTTTTTTAATCTTTAAAATGCAACAGACCTATAAATGCTGTATGGTCTCGCTTATGAAATGCAGAAGTGTCTTAATCTGTCAAAGGAGTTTAGAATTTATAGATGATAAGTGTGATAATCTGTTTGATGTTTTAATGATCTTAGTACATTTTATTTAATCATCAATTACTTTGTTTTAATCAAGAGTCGTTTGCTTCCTTTATAACACATGCATGTTTAGGTTATTCATTCATTCTTTCATTCATTCATTCATTCATACAATCATTCAATCATTCATTCATTCATTCATTCATTTTTTCATTTATTCATGTAATTATTCATTCATTTATTCATTTATTTATTTTTCATTCATTTATTCATTCATTCATTCATTCATTCATTCATTCATTCATCAATTCATGTATTTATTCATTCCTTCATGTATTTATTTAGTCATACATGTATGTTTTCAACCATTCATGTATGTATGTATGTATTTATGTATGTATGTATGTATGTATGTATGTACGTATGTACTTATGTACTGTATTCCTTAATTTGTGTATTCATTCATTAATACATTTATTCATTCATTCATTCATTCATGTATTTATTCATTTACTAATTCATTTATTTATTCATTTATTAATGTATTCATCCACTAATGTATTTATTTATTGATTTATTCACTCATTTATTTATTCATGTAGTTACTTATTCATGTATTCATTCATTCATCTATTCATGTATGTATTATTGTATTCATTTATTTATTGATTTATTCATTCATTTATTAATACATTCATTTATTTATTGATTCATTCATTAATCCATTCATTCATGTATTTATTCATGCATGTAATCATTCATTTATTCATTCATTCAGTCGTTCATTTATGTATTTATTTATGTATTTATTCTTTTATTTATTTATTCTTTTATTTATTGATTTGTTATTTTTTTCATTCATTTATGCATGTATTAATTCATTGATTCATTAATGTATTCATTCATTAATCAATTCATTCATGTGTTCATTTATTTATTTAATTATAAATGTATTTATTCATTCTTTTATTGATTTATTCATTCGTTTATTAATACATGTATTTAATCATTCATTCATTCATGTATTTATTTATTCATTCATGTTTTCATTCATCTATCCATTCATTCATGAATTCATTCATTTATTTAATTATACATTTTTTATTCATCATGTATTTATTTATTCATTCATTTATTTATTTCTTCATTCATGTATTTATTTATTTAAGTATTCTTTTATGAATTAATTAATTAATAATAAATACATTGAATAATTCATTTATTTATTTATTCATGTTTATTCATTCATTCATGTATTTATTTATAAATGCATTTATCCATGTATTTATGTCCATGTATGTATTTATTTATTTATTTATTTTATTAATATTATTTTTTTAATCATTGGTCTAACAGTCTGATTTTTGGTGTTACATTCAATATAATAATACTGTCTTTCTAGTGGTAAATCTAGTAGTGACACACTCACTTTAGGCACCAATAAATGCTTCTCATATCAAAAGATGACAGGTAAATCTGAAGCAAAATATGTCCCCGGTCTCCTCTACAAGAGCTCCTTAGAAATCAACTCAACTGATGGTGAATGTATTTGTCAATATCCAGCCCAGAGTGTCCATACTGCTTTTCAGAGCTCTTAATATATCCATATGTTTATGGATCTGAGGATCATATTTATTACCCGTGTGCGCTACATGTCATTCGAGAAGATATTAATACACTATATTGGCGTACATAATGTGTTTAATGCACAAACGGGCCTCTGTGGGTTACATTTCAAAGTGACTTATTATGGATTCATAGCCATGTCTCATCCAGTGGTGTCACTGTTGTCATATCTCAGACAGAAAGGTGGGATTTACAGCTTTTTTTTGGTAAAATATAAATTCAGATTAATAAATGGCACAAACATACATGCACTGACATACTGAAGTTTTCCATTTATGCAAACCAACGACAATAGGAATAAAATGCAAGGCTGCTGAGGCAACAAATCACAGTTAGCATGGCATTTTTTTCATTATAAGCGTATAGCCATCTTATATGTAAAAAAAAAAAAAAGGTTTATGAGTAAAAAAACAAGTTCATTTATTTATTTATTTATTTCAATATAAAAGCTTGGTTAAATGCTACTGAATAGTCGCATACAAATGTGTTGAATAGAAAACCCTGAAAGGAAACTGGCAAAACCAGGACCTGATTTAGCTGCTCTATTATGCCCATAGCCCATTTTGCCCTAGTTTTTTTTTTTTTTTTTAATTCAGATGCTCTGAATGCCAGATAATGAGTGCCAAATAAAGCATAGTCCATTCACCATTTCCCAAAGCGCATTCTAAGGGAACAAAATACGACAATCAGAGCCCAAATTCTCAGCACAAAGGCTCTATTCTCTCAGTCAGCAAGTAGAATTTATTCTTTTCACTACGTATGTTAACCACCCTACAATTTGGCGAAGTCTTGTTGGTCCACAGAAGAAAAATTTAAAGATGAGGTCTATTTTAAGCAGTGATGGGAGTAACGGCGCTATAAATAACCATTCATTCATTCATTCATTCATTCATTCATTCATTCATTCATTCATTCATTCATTCATTCATTCATTCATTCATTCATTCAATATTTCATTTATTTATACATTAATTTATTATTTTATTTAATCATTTATTTCTGGATTATTGTATTCACTCATTATTTATTTATTCATTCATTCATTTATTTGTTCATTCATTCGTTGATTAATTTATTCATTTGTTGGTTGGTTCGTTTATTTATTTATTAATTAATTTTTTTATTCATTCATTTATTCATTATTTTTTTATTCATTCATTAATTTTTATTTACTCCTTTTTATTTATTTTATTGTTTCATTTAATTAATTAATTAATTAATTCATTCATTCATCCATTCATTCCTTTTCTTTTCAGCTTAGTCCCTTTATTAATCAGGAGTCCCCACAGTGGTATGAACAGCCTCACTTATTTATTTATTTATTTATTTATTTATTTATTTATTTATTTATTTATTTATTTATTTATTTATTTATTTATTCATTCATTTATTCATTCATTCATTTATTCATTCATTCATCAGTTGATCTATTCTTTAATTAATTCATTAATTCATTAATTCATTCATTCATTTTCCATTCATTCATTTCTTTATTCATTTGTTCATTCATTCATTCATTTTCTCATTCATTCATCCATTCATTTATTTATTTATTTATTTATTTATTTTTCATTCATTCATTCATTCATTCATTCATTAGTTGATCTATTCTTTAACTTATTCATTCATTCATTCATTCATTTTCCATTCATTAATTTGTTTATTCATTTGTTTATTTATTTATTCATTTATTCATTCATTTGTTTATTTATTTTTTTCATTCATTCATTTGTTTATTTACTCATTCATTTGTTCATATAAATAAATGGTGTTACTAATGGTGATACTTTTTTCAGTAATGAGTAATCAAATGAACTACAGTTTCCCCCATTACAACGATGTTGCCGTCACTGACAATAAAAATGTGACTTACTATAGTTGAGAACACTGAAGCAGTTTTCATGCGAGAAGCGTCTCTCTCAGCTGTAGGACCTTTCTTTCTCTGGGGTGCGTTTATGTGTGGCTGGGGCGGGAACATGATGTCTGTGAACATGATATATTTGAGAACATGATGATTGGCCTAGATAGAGTACATTTCCATCGTTTGCCAATCAGAGGCAGCATAGGGCAGATGCACACTAACAACCATGAGTCAGAACAATGGCAAATACAAAAGGTTCAACTTGTGATAACAAAATATTCATTTATACATATAGAAGGAGGGTCTCTGTTGTGCTCAGGGAAGAATAAGTGAGAAACAAATATTATACACAGATATATAGTTTGTCTACGACCCGTAAGTATTTATTCAGAGATCAGTGTTAAAAGATAACCTGTATGGAACATCGTTGTGCAAGGAACATGGTTAGTCTTCGTTAATTCTAGTCTAATGAAGCACCTGACATTGTCACACACTGCCACAAAATTAGTGGCTACACAGGTGATAACTTGAGCTCTGCTAGCAAAGGAGGAGCCACGGCGTCAAAGCAAATAAAACTTCATTTTTCTCCTCTGCAAACACAGTTAAAGTCAGAATTATTAGCCCCCCTGTTTATTTTTTTCGGCAAATTCTGTTCAATAGATAGATTTTTTTCAGCACATTTCTAAACATAATAGTTTTAAAAACTCATTTTAAATAACTGATTTATTTTATCTTTGCCATGATGACAGTAAATAATATTTGACTAGATATTTTTCAAGACACTTCTATACATCGTAAAGTGACATTTAAAGGCTTAACTAGGTTAATTAGGTTAACTAGGCAGATTAGGGTAATTTGGCAAGTTATTGTTAAACGATGGTTTGTTCTATAGACTATCAAAAATATATATAACTTAAAAGGGCTAATAATTTTGTCCTTAAAATGGTGTTTAAAAAATTTAAAAAATGCTTTTATTCTAGCCAAAATAAAACAAATAAGACTTTCTCCAGAAGAAAATATATTATTAGACATACTGTGAAAATTTCCTAGCTCTGTTAAACATCATTTGAGAAATAATGAAAAAAAGAAAAACAAATTCAGAGGGGGGCAAATAATTCTGACTTCAACTGTATTACTGTATCAAAAAACATCAACAAATGTTTAATTTTTTACTTATTTGCTTATATATTACTTTTATTTTGAAATGCGCAAGCGACAACTGCATCGTTTGACATGTGAAATTTCATTTAATTATAGCAACAAATATGTTGAAACGCAAGTACGACCCCGAATATGTAAATTATTAATTTACATATATTGATAACAATAAAAGCTTAAAACCTCAGTGTGTCATATGATGGGCTCTCACAAGAGCACTTTTAGAAACCAAACATTTGTCGTTTTTACTTTGTAATATTTCTATAATTTGAGACTTTGTGTTAAATGACAATAATAAAATATTGTTTATTTGTTATAATGATT